>NW_028134916.1:0-102000 GCF_964662115.1 Mustela nivalis | reverse complement strand
AGGCTGTGTCAGACAGAGCATAAGTGCCCAGTGCAGCCTATCCAGTTCGGGTACCGTCGAGGCCCGAGCAGGTTGATCCTCATCTGGGTTTTCTGGAGAGAGCCCCACAGGGAAACGTTTTTCTTCCTTTGGGCAGACCCTGGGCTGGGTTGTGGTTCTGGAGTTCCTAGTCCGGAGGGCTTGTTTGCCAGGAGTGTGAGGAAGGAAGTCTGAAAACACAAGCTAGCGTGAGGTTTGGGACAGAGGGCACGGCAGGCCCACTCTGCAGAGGCTGAATCGAGATCTCCTGCACTGAGGTCATGTCAACTATGAGAGGTGTTTCAGGCTAGAGTTTTTGTCCAGCATGGCCTCTTCCTGAAGGGTGTGGGGGCTTCATGAGGCCAGGGAGGTTTGCCTACGATGGGATTTGTAAACTACTCCAAACCTCAAGGTTTCCTTCTGCACGAAAGTCGAGTGCTATTGGATGGTTCCAGGAGGCCCCATACGGAAAGACTCGAGAGCATGTGTCTAAGCATGGATGCCTGGGAACGCCACCTCATTTTCCCACTCTTTAGTCAGGACAAGGCAGGCTCAATCTGCGGGCTCCTGGGTGAGCTACCCAGAGGGGAGAGTTGAAATGGACTCTCCTGAAGATGAGTCCTACTGTGGCTTGGTGGTCTGGGAGACCTAGGAATGTGGAGGTGGCTCAGGGACTCTGCAGGATTCTCCAACCTGAGGTGTTTGACACGGCTCCAATAAGGAAGCTTCCCATGTGGAGACGAGAGGAGTTCTTTTCAGTGCCTCAGGAAAGCCCCATATCCTGTTCTTCGAACCAAAGCCTCTGAGGAGTGACACCTGGACACCAAAGCAAGAGTTGAGATTAGGGCCTAAGGGCCTGTCCAGCTCAACCTTCTATCTCTGTTTACATCTGTGTGCATGCATTCATGGAGGTAGCAGCTCAGCTTGTGTCCGAAGGCCCCTGTGTGTATAGGGAGGCTCCCGGTAGTGGGATGTCCTCGGGGGCCTTGAGGTTTCTCATATTCTGGAGGTGTGTGGCCAAAGGAATGGACAGAGTATCCCAGGAGAGAGCAGGCACGGTCCTGTGGTATGGCTCCAGGAAACTCAGCCTAGAGGCTGTGTTTGCCAGGGCTGTGGGGACAGATGTCTGTAAAACCAAACTTGGCTCTGGTAGGGGCCAAGGTAATGGCAGGCCTGATCTCCAGTCCGTGAGGGGAGATCCTCTGGATATCAAAGGAGGGAAAGTGGGAGGCAGTCGCTCAGGCTTTTGTCTCTGGGTGTTGCTTTCACAGTGGCCGTTCAGTGTAGGGGTTGCTTCAGGGGCCGAGGAAGAGCCTTCCTCTCGGGGGATTGTCCAAGCTCCCAAGTGTTTGGGTTCATTCAGTGGGTAGGGAAGAGTACTGTTTTCTGCCACAGGGGACCTTCCAGGAGAGGGCCTCTAGAGCACATTAGTGGGTTCCCTCAACTGGAATACACACCATCTAGTTAGTCCTGCGTGCCTATGGGCATGGCAAGCCACATATGTGGGCTCTTGGTCCAGTCACTGAGAGGCGTTACTTGAATAAGGTACTCACGCTGAGGGTCACCATGTGTGTTTGTGCCGAAGGCAGGCCTCACGCATGGGCGAGGCCTCATGGGTCATGCCATTTTCGCCTACACTGAAGGTTTGACTCACTGCAAGCAGCAAGGTTTTGTGCCATGGGGAAGGAGGGGTTCTGACTTGTGCATCAGGTTCCCCCCTGTGCAGGGATTGGAGATAAGGTCTAGGTTCCGATGACTGAAAACCGAGGTTGGGAATGGATGGTGGCCTAAGGCAGTGGCGGGTCCAATGTGCTGGGTGTGCAGCCAGCTGTGTCGGTGTCTGTTAGAAGGTCTGGTCTCAGGATATTTGCGACAGAGCATCACTGTTTAAGGTAGCCTATGCAATTGGGGTGTTGCCGAGGGCCAAGCAGTTTGATCCTCATTTGGGGTTTCTGGGCAGCACCATAGACAAAGTTTTTCTCCTGGGAAGCAGGCAGAGTACTTCATTGTGGCCCCAGATTTCCCAGTAGGGAGGGTTTGTGAGCCAGGAGTGTGAGGACGGAAGTCTAGGAACACAAGCTAAAGTGAGGATTGGAGCCAAGGGCAGAGTAGGCCCACTCTGCAGAGGCTGAATCAACATCTCCTGCATCTGAAGTCAGGCTGAGGATTAGACGTTGGCTGAGGCTGGAGTATGTGTCCATGATGGCACCTTCATGAAGCGGGGGCCTCATGAGGCCAAGGACGTTTACCCACGCTGAGATTGTACGTTGCCCCAAACCACAAGGTTTCATTCTGTGGGACATTCGATTCCTGTTGCATGTATGTCCAGGATATACCATACGGAAGGACTGGAGAGCAGGGTTCGAAGGATGGATCCCTGTCCAGCATGCCTCGCATTCCCATTGGCAATAAGCCACAAGATATGTTTGTTCTGCTTCCTCTGGGGCACGCTAACCAGGGGGCTGAGTTGAAATGGCCTCTCCTGAGGATGCGTCATAATGTGCGTTTGGGTCCATGGAGACTTTGGAATGTGCTGGTTGTTCAGTGGCCCTGCAGAACTCTCTTACCTGAAGGGTTTGATACATCCCCAGTAAGTAAGCTCCCCATGTGGAGACGAGAGAGGTTTGGTTTGGTGCCTCAGAAAAGCCCTTTGTGCTGGTCTACGAAAACAGTCCTCTGAGGACGGACACATGGAAACCAAAGCTAAGGTTCAGATTAGGGCCTGGGGGCCTGTACATTTCAACCTTCTGTCTCTGGGGTCACTGTCTGAGAGTCTAAGTGGAGATAGTTGCTCCGCTGGTGTCAGAGAGCCCCTCTTAGTCCAGGGTGGCCTACACTATTGATGGCCTCAGGGACCTTGGAGCTTTTCCCTAACCTGTAGGGTTGTGGTCAATGGATTGGGCACACTTTCCTTGGAGAGGGCAGGCACAATCTTTTTCTGTGGCTCCAGAGGCCCTAGCCTGGCGGTTGTGTGGGTCCAGGCTGTGGGCACAGAAGTCTGCAAACACAAACTCAGCTTAGGAGTGGCGCCTAGGGTATGGCAGGCCGGATGTACAGCCCGAGAGGGAGCTCCTGGGCCTCTGAAACAAGGGCGAGTGGGAGGCGTTCCTTCAGGCTTTTGTCTCTGGATGTTGTGTCCGGGATAGCCATGGATTGGAGGGGTGGCCTCAGGGACTGTGGACGAGTATCCCTCTCTGGGGATTTGTCCCAGCTCCCAAGAGTTTGGGGTCATTTAGTGGGAAGGGTGGAGTCGTGTTGTCTGGCTCATGTGTCTCTCCAAGAAAGGGACTCCAGAGCCGAGCCCCAGGTACGGGCGGGGCGACTGCAAAACTCAAACACTGGTGAGGATTGGGTGCATAGGGGCTTGGCAAGCCCCATATTTGGACTCTTGGTCCAGGCCCTGACAGGCCTTTCTTTGACATGGGGCTCATGCTGAGGGTCACAGTGTGAATTTGTGCCCAAGCAGCACTCACGTTTGGGCGTGGCATCAGGGGCCATGAAGGTTTCTCCCACCCTGAAGGTGTGACTCCATGCCAAGAGCAAGCTTTACAGCCACGGGAAAGGATGAGTTTTGTTTTGTGCTTGCGATACCCAGTTGTGTGGAGAATTGATATAATGTCTAGGTTCAGATATCTGAAAACCAAGGTTAAAAAAAGGTGACGGCATAAGACCATGGCGTGTCCGAAGTGCTGGGTGTGCGGCCAGCTGTCTCCTTGTCTGTCTGGACGTCTGGTTTCAGGCTGTGTCAGACAGAGCATGAGTGACCAGAGAAGCCTATCCAGTTTGGTACCGTCAAGGCCCGAGCAGGTTGATCCTCATCTGGGTTTTCTGGAGAGAGCCCCACAGGGAAACGTTTTTCTTCCATTGGGCAGACCCTGGGATTGGTTGTGGTTCTGGAGTTCCTAGTCCGGAGGCTTTGTTTGCCAGGAGTGTGAGGAAGGAAGTCTGAAAACACAAGCTAGCATGAGGTTTGGGACCGAGGGCATGGCAGGCCCACTCTGCAGAGGCTGAATCGAGATCTCCTGCACTGAGGTCATGTCAACTATGAGACGTGCCTCAGGCTACAGTTTTTGTCCAGCATGGCCACTTCCTGAAGGGTGTGGGGGCTTCTTGAGGCCACTGAGGTTTGACTACGATGGGATTTGAGAACTACTCCAAACCTTAAGGTTTCCTTCTGCACGACAATCGAGTACTATTGGATGGTTCCAGGAGGCCCCATACGGAAAGACTCGAGAGCAGTTGTCTAAGCATGGATGCCTGGGAACGCCACCTCATATTCCCACTCTTTAGTCAGGACAAGGCTGGCTCAATCGGCGGGCTCTTGGGTGAGATACCCAGAGGGGAGAGTTGAAATGGACTCTCCTGAAGATGAGTCCTACTGTGGCTTGGTGGCCTGGGAGACCTGGATGTGGAGGTGGCTCAGGGACTCTGCAGGATTCTCCAACCTGAGGTGTTTGACACGGCTCCAACAAGGAAGCTTCCCATGTGGAGACGAGAGGAGTTCTGTTCAGTGCCTCAGGAAAGCCCCATATCCTGTTCTTCGAACCAAAGCCTCTGAGGAGTGACACCTGGAAAACAAAGCAAGAGTTGAGATTAGGGCCTAAGGGCCTGTCCGGCTCAACCTTCTATCTCTGTTGACATCTGTGTGCATATAATGTGTAGGTTCAGACATCTGAAAACCAAGGTTAGGAAGAGGTGACGGCATAAGACCATGGCGTGTCCGAAGTGCTGGGTGTGCGGCCAGCTGTCTCCTTGTCTGTCTGGACGTCTGGCTTCAGGCCTTGTCAGATAGAGCATGAGTGCCCAGAGCAGCCTATCTAGTTCGGGTACCTTCAAGGCCTGAGCAGGTTGATCCTCATCTGGGTTTTCTGGAGAGAGCCCCACAGGGAAACGTTTTTCTTCCATTGGGCAGACCCTGGGCTGGGTTGTGGTTCTGGAGTTTCTAGTCCGGAGGGCTTGTTTGCCAGGAGTGTGAGGAAGGAAGTCTGAAAACACAAGTTAGTGTGAGGTTTGGGACCGAGGGCACGGCAGGCCACTCTGCAGAGGCTGAATCGAGATCTCCTGCACTGAGGTCATGTCAACTATGAGACGTGCCTCAGGCTAGAGTTTTTGTCCAGCATGGCCTCTTCCTGAAGGGTGTGGGGGCTTCATGAGCCCAGGAGTTTTGCCAATGATGGGATTTGTGAACTACTCCAAACCTCAAGATTTCCTTCTGCACGACTGTCGAGTGCTATTGGATGGTTCCAGGAGGCCCCATACCGAAATACCTGAGAGCAGGTGTCTAAGCATGGATGCCTGGGAACGCCACCTCATATTCCCACTCTTTAGTCCGGACAAGGCGGGCTCAATCTGCGGGCTCCTGGGTTAGCTACCCAGAGGGGAGAGTTGAAATGGACTCTCCTGAAGACGAGTCCTACTGTGGCTTGGTGGTCTGGGAGACCTTGGAATGTGGAGGTGGCTCAGGGACTCTGCAGGATTCTCCACCCTGAGGTGTTTGACACGGCTCCAACAAGGAAGCTTCCCATGTGGAGACCAGAGGAGTTCTATTCAGTGCCTCAGGAAAGCCCCATATCCTGTTCTTCAAACCAAAGCCTCTGAGGAGTGACACCTGGAAACCAAAGCAAGAGTTGAGATTAGAGCTTAAGGGCCTGTCCGGCTCAACCTTCTATCTCTGTTGACATATTTGTGCATCCCTCGTGGAGGTAGCTGCTCAGCTTGTGTCTGAATGCCGCTGTGTGTCCATAGAGGATCCCGGTAGTGGGATATCCTCGGGGGCCTTGAGTTTTTTCATATTCTGGAGGTGTGTCGCCAAAGGAATGGTCACAGTTTCCCAGGAGAGAGCAGGCACGGTCCTGTGTTATGGCTCCAGAGGACCCAGCCTAGAGGCTGTGTTTTCCAGGGCTGTGGGACAGATTTCTGAAAAAGCAAACTTGGCTCTGGTAGGGGCCAAGGTAATGGCAGGCCTGATCTCCAGTCCGTGAGGGGACATCCTCTGGATATCAATGGAGGGAAATTGGGAGGCAGTCGCTCAGGCTTTTGTCTCTGGGTGGTGCATTCACAGAGGCTGTTCAGGGTAGGGGTTGCCTCAGGGGACGAGGAAGAGCCTTCCTCTCGGTGTATTGTCCAAGCTCCCCAGTGTTTGTGTTCATTCTGCGGGAAGGGAAGAGTACTGTTTTCTCCCAAAGGGGACCCCACAGGATTGGGACTCTAGAGCACAGCAGTGGGTTCTCTCAACTGGAATACACACCATCTAGTTAGTCCTGGGGGCCTATGGGCATGGCAAGCACTATATGCAGGCTCTTGGTCCAGACCGTGACAGACCTTTTTTTGACATCGGCTCATGCTGATGGTCACACTGTGAATTTGTGCCCAAGCAGCACTCAAGTTTTGGCGTGGCATCTGTGGCCATGAAGGGTTCTCCCACGTGAAGGTGTGACTCCATGCGAAGAACAAGCATTACAGCCATGTTGAAGGCAGAGTTCTGATTTGTGATTCCGATACACAAACTCAGCTTCGGTTGGGGACGTCGGTATTGCAGGCCCAATCTACAAACCATGAGAAGAACTCATGAGGATTTGAATATAGAGCAGGTCTGAGGCTCTTGCTCAGGCATTTGTCTCTAGATATTGTTCAGCGATGGCCGTGGAATGTCGGGAATGCCTCATGGGCCATGGAGGAATCTTCCTCTCTGAGGATATGGCCCGATTTCCAATTGTTTTTCGTCAGTCTGTGGGATGGGAGGACTCCTTTCATGTTTGTTACCTCAGGTATCCCACCAAAGAGGAATTCCAAAGCAAAGCCGTGGGGAAGACTGAAGGGACAACCCGAATTATGGTTAAAAATTTGGGCTAAGGGGCATGGCAAGCCCAATATGCTATCTCTTTATCCAGCCACTGAGAGGCCTTACTTGAGGACTGGGCTCAGGCTTAGGTTCACAATGTGTGTTTGTGACCAATGTGGCACGCGAGCATGGGTGGGGCCTCATGGGCCACACTGGTATCAACTACACTGAATGTTGGACAACATGCCAACCACAAGGTTTCTTGCCATGGGGAAGGAGTTCTGATTTCCTCATCATGTTCAACCCTGAGCAGTGATTGTAGATAAAGTCTAGTTTCTGAAGCCTGAAAACCGAGGTTGGGAAGAAAAAATGACCTTAGGCCATGGTGGAACGAATGCTCAGTGTGCGGCCAGTTGCCTGCATGGGGCCAGGAGGTCCAGGCTCAGGATGTGTCAGAAAGGACATTAGTGCCCTGATCAGCTTAAGTATTTGGGGTACAGCAAAGGTCGGTGAGGTTGATCCTCATTTGGGGTTTCTGGGTAGCAATGTTTTTCTTCTGGAGGGCAGGCAGAGTGCTGCATTGTAGTTCTGGATTGCCAAACTGGAGGGCTTGTGGGCCAGTAGTCTGAGGACAGAAGTCAGGGAACACAAGCTAGGCTTAGGTTTCTGGGTGAGGCCATGGCAGGCACAATCTACAGACCTGAATCGAGATCTCGTGCATCTGAAGTCAGGGCGAGGATCAGATGATCGCTCAGGTTGGAGTTTCTGAACCTGATGGCCCCTTCATGAAGGGGGGGGCATCACGATGCCATGGGGGTTTTCCCACGATGGGAGTTTGAGAAGCACCAAAGTGCAGAGTGTTCTGCAGGGAAATTGAGACCTGTTGTTTGCTGCAGGCCAATGATTCTGAGCAGGGTTCTAAAGATGGATGGCTGGGTAGCCCACCTCGCATTCCAATTGTCTCCTAGCAACAAGACAGGTTAGATCTCCTGGATCTGTGGGGAGCAACCGAGGACGCTGAGTTGAAATGGACACCCCTGGGGATGGGTCCTAATGTGCTTTTGTGTCTATGGAGACCTTGGAATAAAGCGGTGGCACTGGAGCCCTAAAGGGTTCTCCTAAACAGAGGCTTTGACACAGCTCCAACGTGCAAGTTTCTCATGTGTAGATGAGATGTTTTCTGATGGGTGAGTCAAGAAACAGCTATATGCTGCTTTTGAAATCCAGGCCTCTGAGGAGAGATGCCTGGATACCAAAGCAATGGATCTGATTAGTGCCTAGGGGCCTGTTCTTTCCTTTTTACCTCTGGGGACATCTGTCTATGGGTCTGAGTGCAGGTAGGTGCTCAGTTGGGCTCAGATTGCCCGTTTTTCCTGGGAAGCCACCACTATTGAGATGGATCAGGGACTTTGGAGGTTTATCCTATTAGAAGGGTTGTGGCCATTGGAATGGGCACACACAATTTCCTTGGAGAGGCAAGTACAGTCCTCAGGTTTGGCTCCAGGGGCCTGAGCCTGTAGGTTGTGTAGGCCAGGGCTGTTTGGACAGTTGTCTGAAAACACAAACTCGGCTTATGTTTCGGGTCATAGGTATGGCAGGACTGATCTACAGACCATGAGGAGAACTCTTCGGGATTTGAAAGAGGGGCGAGTGTGAGGCTACTGCTCAAGTTTTTGTCTCTGGATATCGTGTCACTCATGGTAGTGGAATTTCTGGGTGACTTCATGGGAAATGGACGAGTCTTACTCTCTGATGGTTTGGCCCCGTCCAACGAGTTTGAGGTCATACTGTGGGCTGGAAGAAGACCGTTTTTTTGTTGTTGTTGTTTTCTTTATTAACCTCAGGTGTCCCACCAAATGAGGGATTCCAGAGTAGAGCCCTGGGAAGGGGCGACTGGACAATCAAAATCTGGTTAAAAATTGGGGCCTAGGGACATGTCAAGCCCATTATGATATCTAATGGTCCAGCCACTGAGAGGACTTACTAGGGGACAGGACTCATGCTGAGGGTCACAATTCGTGTTTATGCCCTCGTTGCACTCAAGAGTGGGCGGGGCCTCAGGGTGAATGCTGGTTTCTCCTTCACTGAACGTTGGACAACGTGCCAACCACAAGGTTTCTTGCCATGGGTAAGGAGGAGTTCTGATTTCTGCATCACACTCACCCCTGGGCAGTGATTGGGGATAATGTCTCGTTTCTGAAGCCTGAAAAATGAGGTAGGGAAGAGATGATGACCTAAGGCCATGGCGGGTCTTATGTGCTCAGTGTGGGGTAGCTTTCTGGGTGTTGGTCCGGAGGTCTGGGCTCACACTGTGTCCAACAGTGCATTAGTGCCCAGGTTAGACTAGATAATTTGGGTAAAGTCGAGTGCTGTGTAGGTTTATCCTCATTTAAGGTGCCTGGGCAGCTCATGAGGCAATACTTTTTTTTTTTTTTTAAAGGGCAGGCAGTGTGCTGCATTGTGGGTCTGGAATTGCCAAACTTGAGGGCTTCGGGGCCAGGAGTGTGAGGACGGAAGTCTGAGAACACAAGCTAGACTTGGGAATCAGGGCGAGGGCACGACAGGTACCCCCTGCAGATCTGAACCAATATCTCATGCATCTGAAGTCAGGGCGAGGATCAGACGTTGGCTCAGGTTGTAGTTTCCGTGCATGACGGCCGCACCATGAAGGGAGCGGAATCTCGAGGCCATTGAGGTTTTCCCACGTTGGGAGTTGTGGGATGCCCCCTTCAAGCATTCGTTCTGCGGGACAATGGAGACATGTTGGACAGCTCCAGCATATCCCACATGGAATGACTCCAGAGCACCGTTCGAGGATGGATGCCTGGGAAGCCCGCCTCCCAGGGCTTCCAATTGTCTCCTAGCAACAAGACAGTTTAGATCTGATGGCTCTGCGGGAGCAACCGGGGTGGCTGAGTTGAAATGGACTTTCCTAGGATGGGTCCTAATGTATTTTTGTGTCCATGAGGGCCTTGGAATGGGGCAGTGGCACCGGAACCCTGAAGTACTCTCCTAAGCTTTTGACATAGCTCCCATGCACAGGATTCCTTGTGGAGTCGAGATGAGTTCTGATGGGTGCCTCAGGAAAACCCCTATGCTCGTATTGGAATCAGGCTTTTGAGGAGACATGCCTGTAAACCAAAGCAATGGATCCTATTATGGCCTAGGGTCCTGTCTGGTTCAATCTTCTTCTCTGGGTATATCCATCTATGGTATGAGTGGAAGTAGATTTTCCTCTGGTATCAGACAGCCCTTGTGTGTTCCGGGCGACCTGCACTATTGGAATGGCCTCAGGGATTTGGCGGTTTCTCCTAATTGGTACGATTTTGGCAGATGCTCAGCTGGTGTCAGACGGCCCTTGTTTATCCCGGGCGACCTACACTATTGGGATGGCCTCAGGGATTTGGCGGTTTCTCTTAATTTGTACAATTTTGGACAATGGAATGGGCAGAATTCCCATGGATTGGTAGGCACAGTCCTAAAGTGTGGCTCCAGGGGCCCCAGCCTGGAGGGTGTGTGGCCCAGGACTTTGAGGACAGAAGTCTGGAAACACAAACTCAGCTTAGGTTGAGGGACTTAGGTATGGCAGGCCCGATGTACAAACCATGAGAAGAACTCTTCAGGATATTAAGAAAGTGCGAATCTGAGGCGCTTGCTCAGGCTTTTGTCTCTGGATTTTTTATCAGCGCTGGCCGTGGAATGTCGGGGAGGACTCATGGGCCATGGACAAATCATCCTCTCTGAGGATTTGGCCAGATTCCCAATTGTTGTTCGTCAATCTGTGGGATGAGAGTACTCCTTTCAGTTTTGTTACCTCAGGTGTCCCACCAAAAGAGGAATTCCAAAGCAAAGCCGTGGGGAAGACTGAAGGGACAACCTGAACTATGGTTAAAAATTGGGGCCTAGGGGCATGGAACCCCAATATCCTATCTCTTCATCCAGCCACTGAGAGGCCTTACTTGAGGACTGGGCTCAGTCTGAGAGTCACAATGTGTGATTGGGACCCATGTGGTCCGCGAGCATGGGCGGGGCCTCATGGGCCACACTGGTTTCAACTACACTGAACGTTGGACAACATGCCAACCACAAGGATTCTTGCCATGGGGAAGGAGTTCTGATTTCTGAATCACGTTCAACCCCGGGCAGTGATTGGAGATAAGGTCTAGGTTCAGAAGCATGAAAAAAGAGGTTGGGAAGAGATGACGACCTAAGGCCATGGCGGCTCGATGTGCTCAGTGTGCAGCCAGCTGTCTGGGTGGGGCCAGGAGTTCCAGGCTCAGGCTGTGTCAGAAAGGGCATTAGTGACCTGGTCAGCCTATGTATTTGGGGTACAGCCAAGGTAGGTGCAGGTTGATCCTCATTTGGGGTTACTGGGTAGCCCCAGAGGGCAATGTTTTTCTTCTGGGGGGCAGGCAGAGTGCTGCATTGTAGTTCTGGATTGCCAAACTGGAGGGCTTGTGGGCCAGTAGTCTGAGGACAGAAGTCTGAGGCTTCGGTTTTTGGGTGAGGCCATGGCAGGCACAATCTACAGACCTGAATCGAGATCTCATGCATCTGAAGTCAGGGCGAGGATCAGACGATCGCTCAGGTTGGAGTTTCTGTCCCTGATGGCCGCTTCATGAAGGGGGGGCATCTCGATGCCATGGGGGTTTTCCCACGATGGGAGGTGTGAGCAGCTCCAAACTGCAAAGAGTCTTCTGCAGGACAATTGAGACCTGTTGTTTGGCCCAGGCCATGATTCTGAGCAGGGTTCTAAGGATGCATGACTGGGTAGCCCACCTCGCATTCCAATTGTCTCCTAGCAACAAGACAGGTTAGATCTGCTGGATCTGGGGGAGCAACCGAGGAGGCTGAGTTGAAATGGACTCTCCTGTGGATGGGTCCTAATGTGCTTTTGTGTCTAAGGAGACCTTGAAATGGTGCCCTGAAGGGTTCTCCTACACAGAGGCTTTAACACAGCTCCAACGTGCAAGTGTTCCTTGTGTAGATGAGATGTTTCCTGATGGGTGAGTCAAGAAACAGCCATATGCTGGTTTTGAAATCCAGGCCTCTGAGGAGAGATGCATGGAAAACAAAGCAATGGATCTGATTAGTGCCTAGGGACCCGGTTTTACTTTTTACCTCTGGGGAGATCTCTCTATGGGTCTGAGTGCAGGTAGGTGCTCAGATGGGCTAAGATTGCCCCTGTATTTCCTGGGAAGCCAGCACTAGTGCGATGGATCAGGGACTTTGGAGGTTTATCCAATTAGAAGGGTTGTGGCCATTGGAATGGGCACACACAAATCCCTTGGAGAGAGCAAGTACAGTCCTCATGTTTGGCTCCAGGGGCCTGAGCCTGTAGGTTGGGTAGGCCAGTTCTCTTTGGACAGTTGTCTGAAAACACAACCTCGGCTTATGTTTCGGGTCGTACGTATGGCAGGACTCATCTACAGACCATGAGGAGAACTCTTCGGGATTTGAAAAAAGGGCGAGTGTGAGGCTCTTGCTCAAGTTTTTGTCTCTGGATATCGTGTCACTCATGGTGGTGAAATTTCTGGGTGACTTAATGGGAAATGGACGAGTCTTACTCTCTGGTGGTTTGGCCCCGTCCAAAGTGTTTGGGGTAATTCAGTGTGATGGAAGAATTCCGTTTATTTGTTGTTGTTGTTTGCTTTTTTAACCTCAGTTGACCCACCAAATGAGGGATTCCAGAGTAGAGCCCTGGGGAGGGGCAACCGGACCATCAGAAATCTGGTTAAAAATTGGGGACTAGGGACATGTCAAGTCCATTATGACATCTTATGGTTCAGCCACTGAGAGGACTTACTAGAGTACAGGACTCATGCTGAGGGTCACAATGCGTTTTTATGCCCTCGTCGCACTCAAGAATGGGCGGGGCCTCAGGGTGAATGCTGGTTTCTCCTACACTGAACGTTGGACAACGTGCCAACCAGAAGGTTTCTTGCCATGCGTAAGGAGGAGTTCTGATTTCTGCATCACACTCACCCCTGGGCAGTGATTGGAGATAAGGTCTCAGTTCTGAAGTTGAAAACTGAGGTAGGGAATAGATGATGACCTAAGGTCATGGCAGGTCTTATATGCTCAGTGTGCGGTCAGCTTTCTGGGGGTTGGTCAGGAGGTCCGGCTCAGGTTGTGTCCGACAGTACTTTAGTGCACAGGTTAGACTATATAACTTTGGTAAATAGAATGCTGTGTATGCTTATCCTCATTTAAGGTGCCTGGGAAGCTCATGAGGCAATAATTTTTTTCTAGAGCGCAGGCAGTGTGCTGCATTGTGGATCCGGAATTGCCAAACTTGAGGGATTCGGGGCCAGGGGTGTGAGGACGGAAGTCTGAGAAGAAAGCTAGACTTGGGTTTCAGGGCGAGAGCACGGCAGGTACCACCTGCAGCTCTGAACCAATATCTCATGCATCTGAAGTCAGTGCGAGGATCAGACGTTGGTTCAGGTTGGAGTTTCTGTGCATGACGGCCGCTTCATGAAGGGAGCGGAATCTCGAGGCCATTGAGGTTTTCCCACGTTGGGAGTTGTGGGATGCCCCCTTCAAGGATTCCTTCTGCAGGACAATTGAGACCTGTTGGACAGCTCCAGGACATCCCATATGAAATGACTACAGAGCACCATACGAGGATGGATGCCTGGGAAGCCTGCCTCGCATTCTAATTTTCTCCTTGCAACAAGATAGTTTAGATCTGATGGCTCTGCGGGAGCAACCGGCGTGGTTGAGTTGAAATGGACTTTCCTGAGGTTGGGTCTTAATGGGTTTTGTGTCCCTGAGGGCCTTGGAATGGGGCAGTGGCACCGGAACCCTGAAGTACTCTCCTAAGCTTCTGACATAGCTCCCATGCACAAGTTTCCTTGTGGAGACGAGATGAGTTCTGAAGGGTGCCTCAGGAAAACCCCTATGCTCGTATTGGAATCAGTCTTTTGAGGACACATGCCAGTAAACCAAAGCAATGGATCCTATTATGGCCTAGGTTCCTGTCTGGTTCAATCTTCTTCTCTGGGGACATCCCTCTACGGTGTGAGTAGACGTAGATGCTCAGCTGGTGTCAGACCGCCCTTGTTTGTCCCGGGCGACCTACACAATTGGGATGGCCTCATGGATTTTGCGGTTTCTCTTAATTTGTACAATTTTGGACAATGGAATGGGCAGAATTCCCATGGATTGGTAGGCACAGTCCTAATGTGTGGCGCCAGGGACCCCAGCCTGGAGCGTGTGTGGCCCAAAATTTGAGGACAAAGTCTGAAAACACAAACTCAGCTTAGGTTTGGGGACGTAGCTATGGCATGCCCGATCTACAAACCATGAGAAGAATTCGTCAGGATATGAAGAAAGTGCGAATCTGAGGCGCTTGCTCAGGCTTTTGTCTCTGGATTTTGTATCAGCGCTGGCCGTGGAATGTCGGGGAGGCCTCATGGGCCATGGATGAATCTTCCTCTCTGAGGATTTGGCCCGATTCCCAATTGTTTTTCGTCAATCTGTGGGATGGGGGGACTCTTTTCAGTTTTGTTACCTCAGGTGTCCCACCAAAAGAAGAATTCCAAAGCAAACCGTGGGGAAGACTGAAGGGACTACCCGAACTATGGTTAAAAATTGGGGCCTAGGGGCATGGCAAGCCCAAAATGCTATATCTTCATCCACCCACTGAGAAGCCTTACTTGAGGACTGAGCTCAGGCTGAGGTCACAATGTGTGTTTGGGACCCATGTGGCCCGCGAGCATGGGCGGGGCCTCATGGGCCACTCTGTTTTCAACTACACTGAACGTTGGTCAACATGCCAACCACAAGGTTTCTTGCCATGGGGAAGGAGTCCTGATTTCTGCATCACGTTCAACCCTGGGCAGTGATTGGAGATAAGGTCTAGGATCTGAAGCCTGAAAACCGAGGTTGGAAAGAGATGACGACCTAAGGCCATGACGGTTCGATGTGCTCAGTGTGCGGCCAACTGCCTGGGTGGGGCCAGGAGTTCCAGGCTCAGGCTGTGTCAGAAAGGGCATTAGTGCCCTGGTCAGCCTATACATTTGGGGTACAACCAAGGTAGGTGCAGGTTGATCCTCATTTGGGATTACTGTGTAGCCCCTGAGGGCAATGTTTTTCTTCTGGACGGCAGGAAGAGTGCTGCATTGTAGTTCTGGATTGCCAAACTGGAGGGCTTGTGGGCCAGTAGTCTGAGGACAGAAGTCAGGGAACACAAGCTAGGCTTAGGTTTCTGGGTGAGGCCATGGCAGGCACAATCTACAGACCTGAATCGAGATCTCGTGCATCTGAAGTCAGGGCGAGGATCAGACGATCGCTCAGGTTGGAGTTTCTGAACCTGATGGCCCCTTCATGAAGGGGGGGCATCACGATTCCATGGGGGTTTTCCCACGATGGGAGTTTGAGAAGCTCCAAAGTGCAGAGAATTCTGCAGGACAATTGAGACCTGTTGTTTGGCTCCAGGCAAATGATTCTGGGAAGGGTTCTAAGGATGGATGGCTGGGTAGCCCACCTCGCATTCCAATTGTCTCCTAGCAACAAGACAGGTTAGATCTGCTGGATCGGGAGAGACCGAGGATGCTGAGTTGAAATGGACTCTCCGGGGATTGGTCCTAATGTCTTTTGTTTCTATGGAGACCTTGGAATGAAGTGGTAGCAATGGGGTCCTGAACGTTCTCCTAAACAGGGGCTTTGACACAGCTCCAACGTGCAAGTTTCCCATGTGTAGATGAGATGTTTTCTGATGGGTGAGTCAAGAACAGCCATATGCTGGTTGTGAAATCCAGGCCTCTGAGGAGAGATGTCTGGAAACCAAAGCAATGGTTCTGATAAGTGCCTAGGGGCCTGTTCTTTCCTTTTTCCTCTGGGGACATCTGTCTATGGGTCTAAGTGCAGGTAGGTGCTCAGATGGGCTCAGATTGCCCCTGTGTTTCCTGGGAAGCCACCACTATTGGGATGGATCAGGGACTTTGGAGGTTTATCCTATTAGAAGGGATGTGGCCATTGGAATGGGCACACACAATATCCTTGGAGAGGGCAAGTACAGTCCTCAGGTTTGGCTCCAGGGGCCTGAGCCTGTAGGTTTTGTAGGCCAAGGCTGTTTGGACTGTTGTCTGAAAACACAACCTCGGCTTATGTTTCGGGTCATAGGTATGGCAGGACTGATCTACAGACCATGAGAAGAACACTTCGGTATTTGAAAAAAGGGCGAGTGTGAGGCTCTTGCTCAAGTTTTTGTCTCTGGACATCGTGTCACTCATGGTGCTGACATTTCTGGGTGACTTCATAGGAAATGGACGATCTTACTCTCTGGTGGTTTGGCCCCGTCCAAAGTGTTTGGGATCATTCTGTGTGATGGAAGAATTCCGTTTTGTTGTTGTTGTTGTTGTTGTTTTCTTTTTTAACCTCAGGTGACCCACCAAATGAGGGATTCCAGAGTAGAGCCCTGGGGAGGGGCAACCGGATAATCAGAAATCTGGTTAAAAATTGGGGCCTAGGGACATGTCAAGCCCATTAGGACATCTTATGGTCCAGCCACTGAGAGGACTTACTAGAGGACAGTACTCATGCTGAGGGTCACAATGCGTGTTTATGCCCTCGTCGCACTCAAGAATGGGCGGGGTCTCACGGTGAATGCTGGTTTCTCCTACACTGAACGTTGGACAACGTGCCAACCGCAAGGGTTCTTGCCATGGGTAAGGAGGAGTTCTGATTTCTGCATCACACTCACCCCTGGGCAGTGATTGGAGATAAGGTCTCGGTTCTGAAGCCTGAAAACAGAGGTAGGGAAGAGATGATGACCTAAGGCCATGGCGGGTCTTATGTGCTAACTGTGCGGTCAACTTTCTGGGGGTTGGTCAGGAGGTCCGGGCTCAGGTTGTGTCCGACAGTGCTTTAGTGCACAGGTTAGACTATATAACTTGGGTAAAGTAGAGTGCTGTGTAGGTTAATCCTCATTTAAGGTGCCTGGGAAGATCATGAGGCAATAATTTTTTTCTAGAGGGCAGGCAGAGTGCTGCATTGTGGTTCCGGAATTGCCAAACTTGAGGGCTTCGGGGCCAGGGGAGTGAGGACGGAAGTCTGAGAAGAAAGCTAGACTTGGGTTTCAGGGCGAGGGCACCCCAGGTACCCCCTGCAGCTCTGAATCAATATCTCATTCATCTGAAGTCAGAGCGAGGATCAGATGTTGGCTCAGGTTGGAGTTTCTGTGCATGACGGAGGTTTCATGAAGGGAGCGGAATCTCGAGGCCATTGAGGTTTTCCCACGTTGGGAGTTGTCGGATGCCCCCTTCAAGGATTCCTTCTGCGGGACAGTTGAGACCTGTTGAACAGCTCCAGACATCCCAGATGGAATGACTCCAGAACACCATGCGAGGACGGATGACTTGGAAGCCCGCCTCGCATTCCAATTGTCTCATAGCAACAAGACAGTTTAGATCTGATGGCTCTGCAGGAGCAACCGGGGTAGCTGAGTTGAAATGGACTTTCCTGAGAATGGGTCCTAATGGGTTTTTGTGTCCCTGAGGGCCTTGGAATGGGGTGGTGGCCCCGGGACCATGAAGTACTCTCCTAAGTTTCTGACATAGCTCCAATGCACAATTTCATTGTGGAGACGAGATGAGATCTGATGGGTGCCTCAGGAAAACCCCTATGCTCGTATTGGAATCAGGCTTTTGAGGAGACATGCCTGTAAACCAAAGCAATGGATCCTATTATGGCCTAGGGTCCCGTCTGGTTCAATCTTCTTCTCTGGGGACATCCATCTATGGTATGAGTGGAGGTAGATGCTCAGCTGTTGTCAGACCGCCCTTTTTTGTCCCGGGCGACCTACACTATTGGGATGGCCTCAGGGATTTGGCGGTTTCTCTTAATTTGTACAATTTTGGACAATGGAATGGGCAGAATTCCCATGGATTGGTAGGCACAGTCCTAATGTGTGGCTCCAGGGGCCCCAGCATTGAGGGTGTGTGGCCTAGGACTTGAGGACAGAAGTCTGAAAACACAAACTCAGCTTAGGTTTGGGGACGTAGGTATGGCAGGCCCACTCTACAGTCCATGAGAAAAAGTATTCAGGATATGAAGAAAGTGCGAATCTGAGGCGCTTGCTCAGTCTTTTGTCTCTGGATTTTGTATCAGCGGTGGCCGTGGAATGTCGGGGAGGCCTCAGGGGCCATGGACGAATCTTCCTCTCTGAGGATTTGGCCAGATTCCCAATTGTTTTTGGTCAATCTGTGGGATGGGAGGACTCCTTTCAGTTTTGTTACCTCATGTGTCCCACCAAAAGAGGAATTCCAAAGCAAAGCCGTGGGGAAGACTGAAGGGACAACCCGAACTATGGTTAAAAATTGGGGCCTAGGGGCATGGCAAGCCCAATATGCTATCTCTTCATCCAGCCACTGAGAGGCCTCACTTGAGCCTGGGCTCAGGCTGAGAGTCACAATGAGTGTTTGGGACCCATATGGCCAGCGAGTATGGGCGGGGCCTCATGGGCCACTCTGGTTTCAACTACACTGAACGTTGGAAAACATGCCAACCACAAGGTTTCTTGCCATGGGGAAGGAGTTCTGATTTCTGCATCACGTTCAACCCTGGGCAGTGATTGTAGATAAGGTCTAGGTTCTGAAGCCTGAAAACCGAGGTTGGGAACAGATGACGACCTAAGGCCATGGAGCCTTGATGTGCTCAGTCTGCGGCCACCTGTCTGGGTGGGGCCAGGAGGTCCAGGCTCAGGCTGTGTCAGAAAAGGCATTAGTGCCCTGGTCAGCCTATGTATTTGGGGTACAGCCAAGGTAGGTACAGGTTGATCCTCATTAGGGGTTACTGGGTAGCCCCAGAGGGCAATGTTTTTCTTCTGGGGGGCAGGCAGAGTGCTGCATTGTAGTTCTGGATTGCCAAACTGGAGGGCTTGTGGGCCAGTAGTCTGAGGACAGAAGTCTGAAAACACAAGCTAGGCTTCGGTTTCTGGGTGGGGACATGGCGGCACAATCTACAGACCTGAATCGATATCTCGTGCATCTGAAGTCAGGGCGAGGATCAGACGATCGCTCAGGTTGGAGTTTCTGTCCCTGATGGCCGCTTCATGAGGGGGGGCATCAAGAGCCATGGGGGTTTACCCACGATGGGAGTTGTGAGCAGCTACAAACTGCAAAGAGTCTTCTGCAGGACAAGTGAGACCTGTTGTTTGGGGCCAGGCCATTATTCTGAGCAGAGTTTTAAGGTTGGATTGCTGGGTAGCCCACCTCGCATTCCAATTGTCTCCAAGCAACCAGACATTTAGATCTGCTGGATCTCGGGGAGCAACTTAGGAGGCTGAGTTTAAATGGACTCTCCTGTGGATGGGTCCTAATGTGCTTTTGTGTCTATGGAGACCTTGGAATGAAGCGGTGGCACGTGGGCCCTGAAGGGTTTTCCTAAACAGAGGCTTTGACACAGCTCCAACGTGCAAGTTTCCCATGTGTATATGACATGTTTTCTGATGGCTGAGTCAAGAAACAGCCATATGCTGGTTTTGAAATCCAGGCCTCTGAGGAGAGATGCCTGGAACCAAAGAAATGGATCTGATTAGTGCCTATGGGTCTGTTATTTCCTTTTTACCTCTGGGGATATCTGTCTATGTGTCTGAGTGCAGGTAGGTGAACAGATGTGCTCAGATTGCTCCTGTTTTTCCTGGGAAGACAGCACTAGTGAGATGGATCGGGGACTTTGGAGGTTTATCCTATTAGAAGGGTTGTGGCCATTGGAATGGGCACACACAATTCCCTTGGAGAGGGCAAGTACA
Organism: Mustela nivalis; assembly: GCF_964662115.1. Lineage (NCBI taxonomy): Eukaryota > Metazoa > Chordata > Mammalia > Carnivora > Mustelidae > Mustela > Mustela nivalis. Next base: position 82,444 of record NW_028134916.1, on the reverse strand, counting down.
GTCCTCAGGTTTGGCTCCAGGGGCCTGAGCCTGTAGGTTGTGTAGGCCAGGGCTGTTTGGATAGTTTTCTGAAAACACAACCTCGGCTTATGTTTCGGATCGTAGGTATGGCAGGACTGATCTACAGACCATGAGGAGAACTCTTCGGGATTTGAAAAAAGGGCGAGTGTGAGGCTCTGGCTCAAGTTTTTGTCTCTGGATATCGTGTCACTCATGGTCGTGAAAATTCTGGGTGACTTCATGGGAAATGGACGAGTTTACTCTCTGGAGTTTTGGCCCCGTCCAAAGGATTTGGAGTCATTCTGTGTGATGGAAGAAGTCCGTTTTTTTGTTGTTGTTGTTTTCTTTTTTAACCTCAGGTGTCCCACAAAATGAGGGATTCCAGAGTAGAGCCCTGGGGAGGGGCGACTGAACAATCAGAAATCTGTTTAAAATGGGCCTAGGGACATGTCAAGCACATTATGACATTTTATGGTCCAGCCGCTGAGAGGACTTTCTAGAGGACAGGACTCATGCTGAGGGTAACAATGCGTGTTGCTGCCCTCGTCGCACTCAACAATGGGCGGGGCCTCAGGGTGAATGCTGGCTTCTCCTACACTGAACGTTGGACAACGTGCCAACCACAAGGGTTCTTGCCATGGGTAAGGAGGAGTTCTGATTTCTGCATCACATTCACCCCTGGGCAGTGATTGGAGATAAGGTCTCGGTTCGGAAGCCTGAAAACTGAGGTAGGGGAGAGATGATGACCTAAGGCCATGGCGGCTCTTATGTGCTCAGTGTGCGGTCAGCTTTCTCCGGGTTGATCAGGAGGTCCGGGCTCAGATTGTGTCGGACAGTGCTTTAGTGCCCAGGTTAGACTATATAATTTGGGTAAATTCGAGTGCTGTGTAGGTTTATCCTCATTTAAGGTGCCTAGGAAGCTCATACGGCAATAATTTTTTTCTAGAGGGCAGGCAGAGTGCTGCATTGTGGGTCCGGAATTGCCAATCTTGAGGGCTTCGGGGTGAGGGGGGCGAGGACGGAAGTCTGAGAAGACAAGCTAGACTTGGGTATCAGGCCGAGGGCACGGCAGGTACCTCCTGCAGATCTGAACCAATATCTCATGCATCTGAAGTCAGGGCGAGGATCAGACGTTGGCCAGGTTGGAGTTTCTGTGCATACAGCCCCTTCATGAAGGGAGCGGAATCTCGAGGCTATTGAGGTTTTCCCACGTTGGGAGTTGTTGGATGCTCCCTTCAAGGATTCCTTTTGCGGGACAATTGAGACCTGTTGGACAGCTCCAGGAAATCCCATATGGAATGACTCCAGAGCACCATTCGAGGATGGATGCCTGGGAAGTCCGCCTCACATTCCAATTGTTTCCTAGCAACAAGACAGTTTAGATCTGATTTCTCTGCGGGAGCTACCGTGGTGGCTGAGTTGAAATGGACTTAAATGAGGATGGGTCCTAATTGGTTTTTGTGTCCCTGAGGGCCTTGGAATGGGGCTGTGGCCCCGGGACTTTGAAGTACTCTCCTAAACTTCTGACATAACTCGCATGCACAGGTTTCCTTGTGGAGACGAGATGAGTTCTGATGGGTGCCTCAGGAAAACCCCTATGCTCCTATTGGAATAAGGCTTTTGAAGAGACATGCCTGTAAACTAAAGCAATGGATCCTATTATGGCCTAGGGTCCTGTCTGGTTCAATCTTCTTCTTTGCGGACATCCATCTATGGTATGAGTGGAGGTAGATGGTCAGCTGATATCAGACCGCCCTTGTTTGTCCCGGGCGACCTACACTATTGGGATGGCCTCAGGGATGGCGGTTTCTCTTAATTTGTACGATTTTGGATGATAGAATGGGCAGAATTCCCATGGATTGGTAGGCACAGTCCTAATGTGTGGCTCCAGGGGCCCCAGCCTGGAGGGTGTGTGGCCCATCACTTTGAGGACAGAAGTCTGAAAACACAAACTCAGCTTAGTTTTGGGGACGTAGGTATGGCAGGACCGATCTACAAATCATGAGTAGAAATCTTCAGGATATGAAGAAAGTGCGAATCTGAGGCGCTTGCTCAGGCTTTTGACTCTGGATTTTGTATCTGCGGTGGCCGTGGAATGTCGGGGAGGCCTCATGGGCCATGGACGAATCTTCCTCTCTGAGGATTTGGCCCGATTCCCAATTGTTTTTCTTCAATCTGTGGGATGGGAGGACTCCTTTCAGTTTTGTTACCTCAGGTGTCCCACCTAAAGAGGAATTGCAAAGCAAAGCCGTGGGGAAGACTGAAGGGATACCCCGAACTATGGTAAAAAATTGGGGACTTGGGGCATGGCAATCCCAATATGCTATCTCTTCATCCAGCCACTGAGAGGCCTTACTTGAGGACTGGGCTCAGGTTGAGAGTCACAATGTGTGTTTGGGACCCATGTGGCACGCGAGCATGGGCGGGGCCTCATGGGCCACTCTGGTTTCAACTACTCTGAACGTTGGACAACATGCCAACCACAAGGTTTCTTGCCATGGGGAAGGAGTTCTGATTTCTGCATCACGTTCAACCCTGGGCAGGGATTGGCGATAAGATCTAGGTTCTGAAGCCTGAAAACCGAGGTTGGGAAGAGATGACGACCTAAGGCCATGGCGGCTCCATGTGCTCAGTGTGTGGCCAGGTGTCTGCGTGGGGCCAATAGGTCCAGGCTCAGGCTGTGTCAGAAAGGTCATTAGTGCCCTGGTCGGCCTATGTATTTGGGGTACAACCAAGGTAGGTGCAGGTTGATCCTCATTTGGTGTTACTGGGTAGCCCCAGAGGGCAATGTTTTTCTTCTGGGTGGCAGGCAGAGTGCTGCATTGTAGTTCTGGATTGCCAAACTGGAGGGCTTGTGGGCCAGTAGTCTGAGGACAGAACTCTGAGAGCACAAGCTAGGCTTAGGTTTCTGAGTGAGGACATGGCAGGCACAATCTACAGACCTGAATCGAGACCTCGTGATCTGAAGTCAGGGCGAGGATCAAACGATCGCTCAGTATGGAGTTTCTGTCCCTGATGGCTATTCATGAAGAGGGGGCATCACGAGGCCATGGTGGTTTTCCCACGATGGGAGTTTTGAGTAACCCCAAACTTCAAAGAGTCTTCTGCAGGACAATTGAGACCTGTTGTTTGGCTCCAGGCCAATGATTCTGAGCAGGGTTTTAAGGATGGATGGATGGGGAGCCCACCTCGCATTCCATTTGTCTCCTAGCAATAAGACATTTTAGATCTGCTGGGTCTGGGGGAGCAACCGAGGAGGCTGAGTTGAAATGGACTCTCCTGCGGATGGGTCTTAATGTGCTTTTGTGTCTAAGGACACCTTGGAATGGGGCCCTGAAGGATTCTCCTACACAGAGGCTTTGACACAGCTCCAACGTGCAAGTTTCCCAGGTGTAGATGAGATGTTTTCTGATGGGTGAGTCAAGAAACAGCCATATGCTGGTTTTGAAATCCAGGCCTCTGAGGAGAGATGCCTGGAAAACAAAGCAATAAATCTGATTAGTGCCTAGGGACCCCGTCTTTCCTTTTTACCTTTGGGGAGATCTGTCTATGGGTCTCTGTGCAGGTAGGTGCTCAGATGGGCTCAGATTGCCCCTGTATTTCCTGGGAAGCCGGCACTAGTGCGATGGATCAGGGTCTTTGGAGGTTTATCCTATTAGAAGGGTTGTGGCCATTGGAATGGGCACACACAATTCCCTTGGAGAGGGCAAGTACAGTCCTCAGGTTTTGCTCCAGGGGCCTGAGCCTGTAGGTTGTGTAGGCCAGGGCTGTTTGGACAGTTGTCTGAAAACACAACCTCGGCTTATGTTTCGGGTCATAGGTATGGCAGGACTGATCTAGAGACCATGAGGAGATCACTTCGGGATTTGAAAAAGGGCGAGTGTGAGGCTCTTGCTCAAGTTTTTGTCTCTGGATATCGTGTCACTCATGGTGGTGAAATTTCTGGGTGACTTCCTGGGAAATGGACGAGTCTTATTCTCTGGTGGTTTGGCCCCGTCCAAAGGGTCATATGAAGAAAGAGCGTGTCTGAGGCGCTTGCTCAGGCTTTTGTCTCAGGATTTTGTATCAACAATGGCCGTGGAATGTGGGGAGGCCTCATGAGCCTTTGACAAATCTTCCTCTCTGTGGATTTGGCCTGGTTCCAATTGTTTTTCGTCAATCTGTGGGATGGGAGGTCTCCTTTCAAGTTTATTCCCTCAGGTGTCCGAACAAAAGAGGAATTCCAAAGCAGAGCCCTGGGGAAGAGTGAAGGGACAACCCAATCGGTGGTTAAAAATTGGGGACTAGGCGCATGGCAGGCCCATTATGCTGTCTCTTCATCCAGCCACTGAGAGGCCTTACTTGAGCTTGGGCTCAGGCTGAGGGTCACAATGTGTGTTTGTGACCAATGTGGCCCGTGAACCTGGGCGGGGCCTCATGGCCCAACTGGTTTCAACTACACTGAACTTTGGACAATGTGCCAAACACAAGGTCTATTGCCATGGGGAAGATGTTCTGATTTCTGCACATTTACAACGCTGGGCAGAGGTTGGAGATAAGGTCTAGGTCCTGAAGCCTGAAAAACCGCAGTTGGGAAGAGATGACGACCTAAGGCCATGGCGGGTCTGATATGCTCAGTGTGGGGTCAGCTGCCTGGGTGTTGGTCAGGAGTTTCTGGCTCAGGTTGTGTCAGACAGTGCATTAGTGCATAGGTTAGACTATATAATTTGGGTACAGTCGAGTGCCGTGTAGGTTTATCCTCATTTGAGGTGCCTGGGCTGCTCATTGGGCAAGATATTTTTTCTAGAGGGCAGGCAGAGTACTGCATTGTGGGTCCCGAATTGCCAAACTTGAGGGCTTCTAGGCCACGAGTGTGAGGACAGAAGTCTGAGAACACAAGCTAGACTTGGGCTTCAGGCCGAGGGCACGGCAGGTACCCCCTGCAGATCGGAACCAATATCTCAAGCATCTGAAGTCACGGCGAGAATCAGAGGTTGGCTCAGGTTGGAGTTTCTGTGTATGACTGACCCTTCATGAACGGAGCGGAATCTCAAGGCCATAGAGGTATTCCCACGTTGGGCGTTGTGGGATGCCCTCTTCAAGGATTCCTTCTGCGGGACATTTGTGACTTGTTGAGAAGATCCAGGACATCCCATATGGAATGACTCCAGAGCACCGTTCGAGGATGGATGCCAGGGAAGCCCGCCTCGCATTCCAATTGTCTCCTAGCAACAATACAGTGAGATCGGATGGCTCTGAAGGAGCAACCTGGGTGGCTGCTTTGAAATGGACTTTTCTGAGGATGGGGCCTAATGTGTTTTGTTTCCATGAGGGCCTTGGAAAGGGGCGGTGGTACCAGGACGCTGAAGTATTCTCCTAAGCTTTTGACATAGTTCCCATGCACAAGTTTCCCTGTGGAGACGAGATTTGTCTGACGGGTGTCTCAGTAAACCCCTTATGCTGGTATTGGAATCCAGGCTTTTGAGGAGACATGCCTGTAAACCTAAGCAATGGATCCGATTATGGCCTAGAGTCCTGTCTGGTTCAATCTTCTTATCTGGGGATATCCATCTATGGAATGAGTGGAGGTGGATGCTCACCTGGTGTCAGACCTCCCTTTTTTGTCCTTGGAGACCTACACTACTGGGATCGCCTCGGGGACTTTGAGAATTCTCAAAATTTGTACGATTTTGGAAAATGAAATGGGCAGAATTCCCATGGATTGGGTAGGTCAGTCCTAATGAGTGGCTCCAGTGGCCCCAGCCTGGAGGGTGTGTGGCCCAGGACTTTTAGGACAGAAGTCTGAAAACACAAACTCAGCTTAGGTTTGGGGACGTAGGTATGGCATGCCCAATTTACAAACCATGAGAAGAACTCTTCAGGATATGAAGAAAGAGCGAGTCTGAGGCACTTGCTCAGGCTTTGGTCTCTGGATTTTGTATCAACAATGGCTGTGGAATGTGGGGAGGCCTCCTGGGCCATGGACGAATCTTCCTCTCTGTGGATTTGGCCCGGTCCCAATTTCTTTCCGTCAATATGTGGGATGGGATGTCTCCTCTCAGGTTTGTTACCTCAGGTGTCCCAATCAAAGAGGAATTCGAAAGCAGAGCCCTGGGGAAGAGTGAAGGGACCACCCAAACTATGGTTAAAAATTGGGGCCTAGGGGCATGGCAGGCCCAATATGCTACTCTTCATCCAGCCACTGAGAGGCCTTACTTGAGGACTGGGCTCAGGCTGAGGGTCACAATGTGTGTTTGTGACCAATATGGCACACGAGCATGGACGGGGCCTCATGGGCCACACTGGTTTCAACTACACTGGACTTTGGAAAACATGCCAATCACAAGATCTCTTGCCATGGGTAAGTTGTTCTGATTTCTGCATCATTGTCAACCATGGGCAGTGGTTGGGGATAAGGTCTAGATTTTGAAGCCTGAAAAAACGCAGTTGGGAAGAGATGACGACCTAAGGCCATGGCGGGTCTGATATGCTCAGTGTGCGGTCAGCTGCCTGAAATTGGTCAGGAGGTTCTGGCTCACGTTGTGTCAGACAGTGCATTAGTGCCCAGGTTAGACTATAAAAATTTGGGTACAGTCGTGTGCCGTGTAGGTTTATCCTCATTTGAGGAGCCTGGGCAGCTCATTAGGCAAGATATTTTTTCTAGAGGGCAGGCAGAGTGCTGCATTATGGGTCTGGAATTGCCAAAATTGAAAGCTTCTGGGACACGAGTGTGAGGACAGAAGTCTGAAAACACAAGCTAGACTTGGGCTTCAGGCCGAGGGCACGGCAGGTACCCACTGCAGATCTGAACAAATATCTCAAGCATCTGAAGTCACCGCGAGGATCAGACGTTGGCCCATATTGGAGTTTCGGTGCATGTTGACCCTTCATGAACGGAGCAGAATCTCAAGGCCATGGAGCTTTTCCCACGTGGGAGTTGTGGATGCCCCCTTCAAGGATTCCTTCTGCGGGACAAATGAGTTCTGTTGGGCAGCTCCAGGACATCCCATATGGAATGACTCCAGAGCACCGTTGGAGGATGGATGCCAGGGAAGCCCGCCTCGCATTCCAATTGTCTCCTAGCAATAATACAGTTGAGATCGGATGGCTCTGCAGGAGCAACCGGGGTGGCTGAGTTGAAATGGACTTTCCTGAGGATGGGACCTAATGTGTGTTTGTGTCCATGAGGGCCTAGGAATGGGGCGGTGGTAACGGGACACTGAGTATTCTCCTAAGCTTTTGACATAGCTCCCATGCACAAGTTTCCTTGTGGAGACGAGATTTGTTCTGATGGGTGCCTCAGGAAACCCCTTATGCTGGTATTGGAATCCAGGCTTTTGAGGAGACATGCCTGTAAACCAAAGCAATGGAATCGATTATGGCCTAGAGTCCTGTCTGGTTCAATCGTCTTATCTGGGGATATCCATCTATGGAATGAGTGGAGGTAGATGCTCACCTGGTGTCAGACTGCCCTTGTTTGTCCCCGGAGACCTACACTATTGGGATGGCCTCGGGGACTTTGTAGAGTTCTCCTAATTTGTACGATTTTGGATAATGGAATGGGCAGAATTCCCATGCATTGGGTAGGCACGGTGCTAATGTGTGGCTCCAGTGGCCCCACCTGGGAGGGTGTTTGGCCCAGGACTTTGAGGACAGAAGTCTGAAAACACAAACTCAGCGGAGGTTTGGGGACTTAAGTGTGGCAGGCCCAATCTACAAAACATGAGAAGAATTCTTCAGGATATGAAGAAAGAGCGAGTCTGAGGCATTTGCTCAGGCTTTTGTCTCTGGATTTTGTATCAACGATGGCCGCGGAATGTTGGGGGGCCTCCTGGGCCATGGATGAATTTTCCTCTCTGTGGATTTGAAATGGTCCCAATTGTTTTTCGTCAATCTGTGGGATGTGAGGTCTCCTTTCAGGTTTATTACCTCAGGTGTCTGAACAAAAGAGGAATTCCAAAGCAGAGCTCTGGGGAGGCATGAAGGAACAACTGAAACTTTTGTTAAAAATTGGGGTTAGGGGCATGGCAGGCCCAATATGCTGTCTCTTCATCCAGCCACTTAGAGGCCTTACTTGAGGACTTGGCTCAGGCTGAGGGTCACAATGTGTGTTTGTGACAAATGTGGCCCGCGAGCATGGGCGGGGCCTCATGGGCCACACTGGTTTTAACTGCACTGGACTTTGGACAACATACCAATCACAAGGTCTCTTGCCATGGGGAAGGTGTTCTGATTTCTGCATCATTTTCAACCCTGGGCAGTGGTTGGAGATAAGGTCTCGGTACTGAAGCCTGAAAACCGCAGTTGGTAAGAGATGACGACCTAAGGCCATGGAGGGTCTGATATGCTCAGTGTGCGGTCAGTTGCATGTGTTTTGTTCCAGAGGTTCTGACTCAGGTTGTATCAGGCAGTGCATTAGTGCCCAGGTTAGAGTATATAATTTGGGTATAGTCGAGTGCCGTGTAGGTTTATCCTCATTTGAGGTGCCTGGGCAGCTCATTAGGCAAGATATTTTTTCTAGAGGGCAGACAGAGTGCTGCATTGTGGGTCCGGAATTGCCAAACTTGAGGGATTCTGGGCCAGGAGTGTGAGGACAGAAGTCTGAGAACACAAGCTAGACCAGAGCTATTCAGGCCGAGGGCACGGCAGGTACCCCCTGCAGATCTGAACCAATATCTCAAGCATCTGAAGTCACGGCGATATCAGACGTTGGCTCATATTGGAGTTTCGGTGCATGACTGCCCCTTCATGAACGGAGCGGAATCTCAAGGCCATGGAGGTTTTCCCACGTTGGGAGTTGTGGGATGCCCCCTTCAATGATTCCTTCTGCGGGACAATTGAGACCTGTTGGGCAGCTCCAGGACATCCCATATGGAATGACTCCAGAGCACCGTTGGAGGATGGAAGCCAGGGAAGCCCGCCTCGCATTCCAATTGTCTCCTAGCCACAATTGAGTTGAGATCGAATGGCTCTGCGGGAGCAACCGGAGTGGCTGCGTTGAAATGGACTTTCCTGAGGATGGGGCCTAATGTGTGTTTGTGTCCATGAGGGCCTTGGAATGGGTCGGTGGCACCGGGACCCTGAAGTATTCTCCTAAGCTTTTGACGTAGATCCCATTCACAAGTTTCCTTGTGGAGACAAAATTTGTTCTGATGGGTGCCTCAGGAAACCCCCTATGCTGGTATTGGAATCCAGGCTTTTGAGGAGACATGCTTGTAAACCAAAGTAATGGATCCTATTATGGCCTAGGGTCCTGTCTGGTTCAATCTTCTTCTCTGGGGATATCCATCTATGGAATGTGTGGAGGTAGATGCTCACCTGGTGTCAGACCACCATTGTTTGACCCCGGAGACCTACACTATGGGGATGGCCTCGGGGACTTTTGAGAGTTCTCCTAATTTGTACGATTTGGGACAATCGATTGGGCAGAATTCCCATGGATTGGGTAGGCACAGTCCTAATGTGTTGCTCCAGGGGGCCCCGCCTGGAGGGTGTGTGGCCCAGGACTTTGAGGACAGAAGTCTGAAAACACAAACTCAGCTTAGGTTTGGGGACGTTGGTATGGCAGGGCCAAGCTACAAACCATGAGAAGAACTCTTCAGGATATGAAGAAAGAGCGAGTCTGAGGCACTTGCTCAGGCTTTTGTCACTGGATTTTGTATCAACGATGGCCGTGGAATATGGGGAGGCCTCATGGGTCATGGACGAATCTTCCTCTCTGTGGATTTGGACCGGTCCCAATTGTTTTTCGTCAATCTGTGGGATGTGAGGTCTTTCAGGTTTATTACTTCAGGTGTCTGAACAAAAGAGGAATTCCAAAGCAGAGCCCTGGGGAAGCATGAAGGAACAACCCAAACTATGGTTAAAAATTGGGGCCTAGGGGCATGGCAGGCCCAATATGCTGTCTCTTCATCCAGCCACTTAGAGGCCTTACTTGAGGACTGTGCTCAGGCTGAGGGTCACAATGTGTGTTTGTGACCAATGTGGCCCGAGAGCATGGGCGGTGCCTCATGGGCCACACTGGTTTCAACTACAGTGGACTTTGGACAACATGTCAATCATACGGTCTCTTGCCATGGGGAAGGTGTTCTGATTTCTGCATCATTTTCAACCCTGGGCAGTGGTTGGAGATAAGGCCTAGGTTCTGAACCTGAAAAACCGCAGTTGGGAAGAGATGACGACCTAAGGCCATGGCGGGTCTGATATGCTCAGTGTGCAGTCAGCTGCCTGGGTTTGGTCAGGTGGTTCCGGCACAGGTTGTCAGAGAGTGCATTAGTGCCCAGGTTAGACTATATAATTTGGGTATAGTCGAGTGCCGTGTAGGTTTATCCTCATTTGAGGTGCCTGGGCTGCTCATTAGGCATGATATTTTTTCTAGAGGGCAGGCAGATTGCTGCATTGTGGGTCCGGAATTGCCAAACTTGAGGGCTTCTGGGCCCGGAGTGTGAGGACAGAAGTCTGAGAACACAAGCTAGACTTGGGCCTCAGGCCGAGGGAACGGAAGGTACCACCTGCCGATCTGAACCAATATCTCAAGCATCCGAAGTCATGGCGAGGATCAGACCCTGGCTCAGGTTGGAGTTTGTGTGCATGACTGCCCCTTCATAAACGGAGCGGAATCTCAAGGCCATGGAGGTTTTCCCACGTTGGGAGTTGTGGGATGCCCCCTTCAAAAATTCCTTCTGCGGGACAACTGAGACCTGTTGGGCAGCTCCAGGACATCCCATATGGAATGACTCCAGAGCACCGTTGGAGGAAACATTCCAGGGAAGCCCGCCTCGCATTACAATTGTCTCTTAGCAACAAGACAGTTGAGATCGGAAGGCTCTGCGGGAGCAACCGGGGTGGCTGAGTTGAAATTGACTTTCCTGACGGTGGGGTCTAATGTGTGTTTGTGTCCATGAGGGCCTTGGAATGGGGTGGTGGCACCGGGACCCTGAAGTATTCTCCTAAGCTTTTGACATAGCTCCCATGCACAAGTTTCCTTGTGGAGACGAAATTTGTTCTGATGGGTGCCTCAGTAAACCCTTTATGCTGGTATTGGAATCCAGGCTTTTGAGGAGACATGCCTGTAAACCAATGCAATGGATCCGATTATGTCCTAGAGAACTGTCTGGTTCAATCTTCTTATCTGGGGATATCCATCTATGGAATGAGTGGAGGTAGATGCTCACCTGGTGTCAGATTGCCCTTGTTTGTTTCCGGAGACCTACACTATTGGGATAGCCTCGGGGACTTTGGAGAGCTTCTAATTTGTACGATTTTGGACAATGGCATGGGTGGAATTGCCATGGATTGGGTAGGCACAGTCCTAATGTGTGGCTCCATGGGCCCCAGCCTGGAGGGAGTGTGGCCCAGGACTTTGAGGACAGAAGTCTGAAAACACAAACTCAGCTTAGGTTTGGGGATGTAGGTATGGCAGGCCCAATCTAAAAACCATGAGAAGAACTCTTCAGGATATGAAGAACGAGCGAGTCTGAGGCACTTGCTCAGGCTTTTGTCACTGGATTTTGTATCAACGATGGCCGTGGAATGTGGGGGCGCCTCATGGGTCATGGATGAATCTTCCTCTCTGTGGATTTGAACCGTTCCCAATTGTTTTTCGTCAATCTGTGGGATGTGAGGTCTCCTTTCAGGTTTATTACCTCAGGTGTCTGAACAAAAGAAGAATTCCAAAGCAGAGCCCTGGGGAAGCATGAAGGAACAACCCAAACTATGGTTAAAAATTGGGGCCTAGGGGCATGGCAGGCCCAATATGCTGTCTCTTCATCCAGCAACTTAGAGGCCTTACTTGAGGACTGTGCTCAGGCTGAGGGTCACAATGTGTGTTTGTGACCAATGTGGTCCGAGAGCATGGGCGGTGCCTCATGGGCCACACTGGTTTCAACTACACTGGACTTTGGACAACATGTCAATCATACGGTCTCTTGCCATGGGGAAAGTGTTCTGATTTCTGCATCATTTTCAACCCTGGGCAGTAGTTGGAGATAAGGCCTAGGTTCTGAACCTGAAAAACCGCAGTTGGGAAGAGATGACGACCTAAGGCCATGGCGGGTCTGATATGCTCAGTGTGCAGTCAGCTGCCTGGGTGTTGGTCAGGTGGTTCCAGCTCAGGTTGTCAGACAGTGCATTAGTGCCCAGGTTAGATTATATAATTTGGGTATAGTCGAGTGCCGTGTAGGTTTATCCTCATTTGAGGTGCCTGGGCTGCTCATTAGGCATGATATTTTTTCTAGAGGGCAGGCAGATTGCTGCATTGTGGGTCCGGAATTGCCAAACTTGAGGGCTTCTGGGCCAGGAGTGTGAGGACCGAAGTTTGAGAAGACAAGCTAGACTTGGGCTTCAGGCCGAGGGCACGGCAGGTACCCCCTGCAGATCTGAACCAATATCTCAAGCATCCGAAGTCATGGCGAGGATCAGACCCTGGCTCAGGTTGGAGTTTGTGTGCATGACTGCCCCTTCATAAACGGAGCGGAATCTCAAGGCCATGGAGGTTTTCCCACGTTGGGAGTTGTGGGATGCCCCCTTCAAAAATTCCTTCTGCGGGACAACTGAGACCTGTTGGGCAGCTCCAGGACATCCCATATGGAATGACTCCAGAGCACCGTTGGAGGATGTATGCCAGGGAAGCCCGCCTCGCATTACAATTGTCTCCTAGCAACAAGACAGTTGAGATCGGATGGCTCTGCGGGAGCAACTGGGGTGTGGCTGAGTTGAAATTGACTTTCCTGACGGTGGGGTCTAATGTGTGTTTGTGTCCATGAGGGCCTTGGAATGGGGTGGTGGCACCGGGACCCTGAAGTATTCTCCTAAGCTTTTGACATAGCTCCCATGCACAAGTTTCCTTGTGGAGACGAAATTTGTTCTGATGGGTGCCTCAGTAAACCCCTTATGCTGGTATTGGAATCCAGGCTTTTGAGGAGACATGCCTGTAAACCAAAGCAATGGATCCGATTATGGCCTAGGGTCCTGTTTGGTTCAATCTTCTTATCTGGGGATATCTATCTATGGAATGAGTGCAGGTAGATGCTCACCTGGTGTCAGACCGCCCTTGTTTGTCCCCGGAGACCTACACTATTGGGATGGCCTCGGGACTTTGGAGAGTTCTCCTAATTTGTACGATTTTGGACAATGGAATGCGTGGAATTGCCATGGATTGGGTAGGCACAGTCCTAATGTGTGGCTCCAGGGGCCCCAGCCTGGAGGGAGTGTGGCCCAGGACTTTGAGGACAGAAGTCTGAAAACACAAACTCAGATTAAGTTTGGGGACGTAGGTATGGCAGGTCCAATCTAAAAACCATAGAAGAAGTCTTCAGGATATGAAGAACGAGCGAGTCTGAGGCACTTGCTCAGGCTTTTGATCTGGACGTTGTATCAACGATGGCCGTGGAATGTGGGGGGGCCTCATGGGCCATGAATGAATCTTCCTCTCTGTGGATTAGAACCGTTCCCAATTGTTTTTCGTCAAGCTGTTGGATGGGAGGTCTCCTTTCAGGTTTATTACCTCAGGTGTCTGAACAAAAGAGGAATTCCAAAGCAGAGCCCTGGGGAAGCATGAAGGAACAACCCAAACTATGGTTAAAAATTGGGGCCTAGGGGCATGGCAGGCCCAATATGCTGTCTCTTCATCCAGCCACTTAGAGGCCTTATTTGAGGACTGTGCTCAGGCTGAGGGTCACAATGTGTGTTTGTGACCAATGTGGCCCGAGAGCATGGGCGGGGCCTCATGTGCCACACTGGTTTCAACTACACTGGACTTTGGAAAACATGCCAATCACAAGGTCTCATGACATGGGGAAGGTGTTCTGATTTCTGCATCATTTTCAACCCTGGGCAGTGGTTGGAGATAAGGCCTAGGTTCTGAACCTGAAAAACCACAGTTGGGAAGTAATGACGACCTAAGGCCATGGCGGGTCTGATATGCTCAGTGTACGGTCAGCTTCCTGGGTGTTATTCAGGAGTTTCTGGCTCAGGTTGTGTCAGACAGTGCATTAGTGCCCAGGTTAGTCTATATAATTTGGGTAGAGTCGAGTGCTGTGAAGTTTTATTATTATTTGAGGTGCCTGGGCAGCTCATTAGGCAAGATATTTTTTCTAGAGGGCAGGAAGAGTGCTGCATTGTGGGTCCGGAATTGCCAAACGTGAGGGCTCAGGGCCACGAGTGTGAGGACAGAAGTCTGAGAAACAAGCTAGACCAGGGCTTCAGGCCGAGGGCACGGCAGGTACCCCCTGCTGATCTGAACCAATATCTCAAGCATCTGAAGTCACGAGGAGGAACATACGTTGGCTCAGGTTGAAGTTTCTGTGCATGACAGCCCCTTCATGAACAGAGAGGAATCTGAAGGCCATGGAGGATTTCCCACGTTGGGAGTTGTGTGATGCCCCCTACAAGGATTCCTTCTGCGGGACAATTGAGACCTGTTGGGCAGCTCCAAAACATCCCATAGGAAATGACTCCAGAGCACCGTTGGAGGATGGATGCCAGGGAAGCCCGCCTCGCATTCCAATTGTCTCCTAGCATCAAGAGAGTTGAGATCGGATGGCACTGCGAGAACAACCGGGGTGGCTGAATGAAATGGAATTACCTAAGCATGGGGCCTAATGTGTGTTTGTGTCCATGAGGACCTTGGAATGGAGCGGTGGCACCGGGATTCTGAAGTATTCTCCTAAGATTTTGACATAAGTCCCATACACAAGTTTCCTCGTGGAGACGAGATTTTTTCTGATAGGTGCCTCAGGAAACTCCCTATACTGGTATTGGAATCCAGGCTTTTGAGGAGACATGCCTGTAAACCAAAGCAATGGATCCGATTATGGCCTAGGGTCCTGTCTGGTACCATATCCTTCTCTGGGGACATCCATCTATGGTATGAGTGGAGGTAGATGCTCAGCTGGTGTCAGACCGCCCTTGTTTGTCCACTGAGACGTACATATTGGTATGGCCTCGGAGACTTTGGAGGGTTCTCCGAATTTGTACAACTTTGGACAATGGAATGGGCAGAATTCCCAATAATGGGGTAGGCACAGTCCTAATGTGTGACTCCAGGGTCCCCAGCCTGGAGGATGTGTGGCCCAAGACTTTGAGGACAGAAGTCTGAAAACACAAACTCAGCTTAGGTTTGGGGACGTAGGTATGGCAGACCCAATCTACAAACCATGAGAAGAACTCTTCAGGATATGAAGAAAGAGCGAGTCTGAGGCTCTTGCTCAGGCTTTGGTCTCTGGATTTTGTGTCAACGATGGCCATGGAATGTGGGGAGACCTCATGGGCCATGGACGAATCTTCCTCTCTGTGGATTTGGCCCGGTCCCAATTGTTTTTCGTCAATCTGTGGGATGGGAGGTCTCCTTTCAGGTTTGTTACCTCAGGTTTCCCAACCAAAGAGGAATTCCAAAGCAGAGCCCTGGGGAAGAGTGAAGGGACAACCCAAATTATGGGTAAAATTTGGGTCCTAGGGGCATGGCAGTCCCCATATGCTATCTCTTCATCCAGCAACTGAGAGGCCTTACTTGAGGACTGGGCTCAGGCTGAGGGTCACAATGTGTTTTTGTGACCAATATGGCCCGCGAGCTTGTGCGGGGCCTCATGGGCCACACTGGTTTCATCTACACTGAACTTTGGAAAACATGCCAATCACAAGGACTCTTGCCATGGGGAAGGAGTTCTTATTTCTTCATCATTTTCAACCCTGGGTAGTGGTTGGAGATAAGGTCTAGGTTCTGAATCCTGAAAACCGCAGTTGGCAAGAGATGATGTCCTAAGGCCATGGTGGGTCTGATGTGCTCAGTGTGTGGTCAGCTGCCTGGTTTTTGGTCAGGAGGTTCGGGCTCAGGTTGTGTCAGACAGTGCATTTGTGCGCAGGTTAGACTATATTATTTGGGTACAGTCGAGTGCCGTGTAGGTTGATCCTCATTTGAGGAGCCTGGGCAGCTCATTAGGCAAGATATTTTTTCTAGAGGGCAGGCAGAGTGCTGCATTCTGGGTCGGGAATTGCCAAACTTGAGGGCTTCTGGGCCAGTAGTGAGAGGACAGAAGTCTGAGAACACAAGCTAGACTTGGCTTAACGAGGGCAAGGCAGGTACCCCCTGCACATCTGAACTAATATCTCATGCATCTGAAGTCACGGCGAGGATCAGACGTTGGCTCAGGTTGTAGTTTCTGTGCATGACTGCCCCTTCATGAACGGAGAGGTATCCCAAGGCCATGGAGGTTTTCCCACGTTGGGAGTTGTGGGTTGCCCCTTTCAAGGATTCCTTCTGCGGAACAATTGAGACCTGTTGGCAGCTCCAACACATCCAATATGGAATGACTCCAGAGCACCGTTCGAGGATGGATGCCAGGGAAGCCCGCTTCGCATTCCAATTGTCTACTAGCAACAAGACAGTTGAGATCAGATGGCTCTGCGGGAGCAACCGGGGTGGCTGAGTTGAAATGGACTTTCCTGAATATGGGGCCTAATGTGTGTTTGTGTCCATTAGGACCTTGGAATGGGGCGGTGGCACCAGGACTCTGAAGTATTCTCCTAAGATTTTGACATAGGTCCCATGCACAAGTTTCCTCATGGAGACGAGAAGTTTTCTGATGGGTGCCTCAGGAAACGCCCTATGCTGGTACTGGAATCCAGGTTTTTCAGGAGACATGCCTGTAAACCAAAGCAATGGATCCGATTATGGCCGAGGGTCCTGTCTGGTTCCATCTCCTTCTCTTGGGACATCCATCTATGGTCTGAGTGGAGGTAGATGCTCAGGTGGTGTCAGACCGCCCTTGTTTGTCCACAGAGACCTACATATTGGGATGGCCTCGGAGACTTTGGAGGGCTCTCCTAATTTATAAAATTTTCGACAATGGAATGGGCAGAATTCCCATGCATGGGGTAGGCACAGTCCTAATGTTTGGTTCCAGGGGACCCAGCCTGGAGGGTGTGTGGCCCAGGACTTTGAGGACAGAAGTCTGAAAACACAAACTCAGCTTAGGTTTGGGGACGTAGGTATGGCAGGCCCAAATACAAACCATGAGAAGAACTCTTCAGGATATGAAGAAAGAGCGAGTCTGAGGCGCTTGCTCAAGTTTGGTCTCTGGATTTTGTGTCAACGATGGCCGTGGAATGAGGGGAGGCCTCATGGGCCATGGACGAATCTTCCTCTCTGTGGATTTGGCCCAGTCCCAATTGTTTTTCGTCAACTGTGGAATGGATGGTGTCCTTTCAGGTTTGTTAACTCAGGTGTCGCAACCAAAGAGGAATTCCAAAGCAGAGTCCTGGGGAAGAGTGAAGGGACAACCCAAACTATGGTTAAAATTTGGGGCCTAGGGGCATGGCAGGCCCCATATGCTGTCTCTTCATCCAGCCACTGAGAGGCCTTACTTGAGGACTGGGTTCAGGCTGAGGGTCAAAATGTGTGTTTGTGACAAATGTGGCTCAGAAGCATGGGCGGGGCCTCATGGGCCACACTGGTTTCAACTACACAGAACTTTGGACAACAGGCCAAACACAAGGTCTCTTGGCATGGGGAAGGTGTTCTGATTTCTGCATCATTTTCAACCTTGGGCAGTGGTTGGAGAAAAGGCCTAGGTTCGGAAGCCTGAAAACCGCAGTTGGGAAGAGATGATGACCTTAGGCCATGGTGGGTCTAATGTGCTCAGTGTGCGGTCAGCTGCCTGGTTGTTAGTCAGGAGGTTCGGGCTCAGGTTGTGTCAGACAGTGCATTAGTGCCCAGGTTAGACTCTATAATTTGGGTACAGTCGAGTGCCGTGTAGGTTGATCCTCATTTGTGGTGCCTGGGCAGCTCATTAGGCAAGATATTTTTTTCTAGAGGGCAGGCAGAGTGCTGAATGTGGGTCCGGAATTGCCAAACTGGAGGGCTTCTGGGCCAGTAGTGTGAGGACAGAAGTCTGAGAACACAAGCTAGACTTGGGCTTCAGGCTGCGGGCAAGGCAGGTACCCCTACACCTCTGAACTAATATCTCATGCATCTAGAGTCACGGCGATAATCAGACGTTGGCTCAGGTTGTAGTTTCTGTGCATGACTGCCCCTTCATGAACGGAGAGGAATGTCAAGGCCATGGAGGTTTTCCCACGTTGGGAGTTGTGGGATACCTCCTCAAGTTTTCCTTCTGTGGGACAATGGAGACCTGTTGGGCAGCTCTAAATCATTCCATATGGAATGACTCCAGAGCACCGTTGGAGGATGGATCCAGGGAAGCCCGCCTCGCATTCCAATTGTCTCCTAGCAACAAGAGAGTTGAGAATGGATGGCTCTGCGGGAGCACCCGTGGTGGCTGATTTGAAATGGAATATACTGAGCATGGAACTATTGTGTGTTTCTGTCCATGAGGACCTTGGAATGGGGCGGTGGCACCGGGGATCTCAAGTATTCTCCTAAGATTTTTACATAGGTCCCATGCACAAGTTTCCTCGTGGAGACGAGATTTTTTCTGATGGGTGCCTCAGGAAACCCCATATGTTGTTATTGGAATCCAGGATTTTGAGGAGACATGCCTGTAAACCAAAGCAATGGATCCGAATATGGCCTAGGGTCCTGTCTGGTTCCATCTCCTTCTCTGGGGACATCCATCTATGGTATGAGTGGAGGTAGATGCTCAGCTGGTGGCAGACCGCCCTTGTTTGTTTACAGAGACCTAGATATTGGGATGGCCTCAGGGACTTTGGAGGGTTCACCTAATTTGTCCAATTTTGGACAATCGAATGGGCAGAATTTCCATGCATGGGGTAGGCACAGTCCTAATGTGTGGCTCTAGGGGCCCCAGCCTGGAGGGTGTGTGGCCCAGGACTTTGAGGACAGAAGTCTGAAAACAAAAACTCAGCTTAGGTTTGGGTACGTAGTTATGGCAGGACAATCTACAAACCATGAGAAGAACTCTTCAGGATATGAAGAAAGATCGAGTCTGAGGTGCTTGCTCAGGCTTTGGTCTCTGGATTTTGTGTCAACAATGGCCATGGAATGTGGTGAAGATCAAGGGTCATGGAAGAAACTTCCTTTCTGTGGATTTGGCCCTGTCCCAATTGTTTTTCATCAATCAGTGGGATGGGAGGTCTCCTTTCAGGTTTGTTACCTCAGGTGTCCCAACCAAAGAGGAATTCCAAAGCAGAGCCCTGGGGAAGAGTGAAGGGACAACCCAAATTATGGTTAAAATTTGGGGCCTAGGGGCATGGCAGGCCCCATATGCTGTCTCTTCATTCAGCCACTGAGAGGACTTAATTGAGGACTGGGCTCAGGCTGAGGGTCACAATGTGTGTTTGTGACCAATGTGGCACGCGAGCAATGGCGGGGCCTCATGGGCCACACTGGTTTCATCTACACTGAACTTTGGACAACATGCCAATCACAAGGTCTCTTGCCATGGGGAAGGAGTTCTGATTTCTGCATCATTTTCAACCCTGGGCAGTGGTTGGAGATAAGGTCTAGGTTCAAAAGCCTGAAAACCGCAGTTTGGAAGAGATGATGACCTAAGGTCATGGTGGGTCTGATGTGCTCAGTGTGAGGTCAGCTGCCTGGTTGTTGGTCAGGAGGTTCGGGCTCAGGTAGTGTCAGACAGTGCATTAGTGCCCAGGTAGACTCTATAATTTGGGTACAGTCTAGTGCCGTGTAGGTTGATCCTCATTTGAGGTGCCTGGGCAGCTCATTAGGCAAGATATTTTTTCTAGAAGGCAGGCAGAGTGCTGCATTGTGGGTCCGGAATTGCCAAACTTGAGGGCTTCTGGGCCAGTAGTGTGAGGATAGAAGTCTGAGAACACAAGCTAGACTTGGGCTTCAGCCCGAGGGCAAGGCAGGTACCCCCTGCACATCTGAACCAATATCTCATGCATCTGAAGTCACAGCGAGGATCAGATGTTGGCTCAGGATATAGTTTCTGTGCATGACTGCCCCTTCATAAACGGAGAGGAAACTCAAGGCCATGGAGGTTTTCCCACGTTGGGAGTTGTGGGATGCCCCCTCAAGGATTCCTTCTGCGGGACAATTGAGACCTGTCGGGAAGCTCCAACACATCCCATATGGAATGACTCTAGAGCACCGTTCGAGGATGGATGCCAGGGAAGCCCGCCTCGCATTCCAATTGTCTCCTAGCAACAAGACAGTGGAGATCGGATGGCTCTGCGGGAGCAACCGGGGTGGCTGAGTTGAAATGGACTTTCCTGAGCCTGGGGCCTAATGTGTGTTTGTGCCCATGAGGACCTTGGAATGGAGCGGTGGCACCGGGACTCTGAAGTACTCTCCTAAGATTTTGACATAGGTCCCATGCACAAGTTTCCTCGTGGAGACGAGATATTTTCTGATGGGTGCCTCAGGAAACCCCATATGCTGGTATCGGAATCCAGGCTATGAGGAGACATGCCTGTAAACCAAAGCAATGGATCCTATTATGGCCTAGGGTCCTGTCTGGTACCATATCCTTCTCTGGGGACATCCATCTATGGTATGAGTGGACGTAGATACTAAGCAAGTGTCAGACTGCCCTTGTTTGTCCACAGAGACCTAGATATTGGGATGGCCTCGGGGACTTTGGAGGGTTTTCCTAAATTGTCCAATTTTGGACAATGAAATGGGCAGAATTTCCATGCATGGGGTAGGCACAGTCCTAATGTGTGGCTCCAGGGGCCCCAGCCTGGAGGGTGTGTGGCCCAGGACTTTGAGGACAGAAGTCTGAAAACACAAACTCAGCTTAAGTTTGGAGACGTAGGTATGGCAGGCCCAATCTACAAACCATGAGAAGAACTCTTCAGGATATGAAGAAAGAGCGAGTCTGAGGCGCTTGCTCAGGCTTTGGTCTCAGGATTTTGTTCAACGATGGCCGTGGAATGTGGGAGGCCTCATGGGCCATGGACGAATCTTCCTCTCTGTGGATTTGGATCGGTCCCAATTGTTTTTCGTCAATCTGTGGGATGGGAGGTCTCCTTTCAGGTTTGTTACCTCAGGTGCCCAACCAAAGAGGAATTCCAAAGCAGAGCCCTGGGGAAGAGTGAAGGGACAACCCAAACTATGGTTCAAATTTGGGGCCTAGGGGCATGGCAGGCCCCATATGCTGTCTCATCATCCAGCCACTGAGAGGCCTTACTTGAGGACTGGGCTCAGGCTGAGGGTTACAATGTGTTTTTGTGACCATTGTGGCGCGCGAGCATGGGCGGGGCCCCATGGGCCACACTGGTTTCATCTACACTGAACTTTGGACAACATGCCAATCACAAGGTCTCTTGCCATGGTGAAGGAGTTCTGATTTCTGCATCATTTTCAAACCTGAGCAGTGGTTGGAGATAAGTTCTAGGTCGGAAGCCTGAAAACCTCTGTTGGGAAGAGATGATGGCCTAAGGCCATGGTGGGTCTGATGTGCTCAGTGTGAGGTCAGCTGCCTGGTTGTTGGTCAGGAGGTTCGGGCTCAGGTTCTGTCAGACAGTGCATTAGTGCCCAGGTTAGACTGTATAATTTGAGTATAGTCGAGTGCCGTGTATGTTGATCCTCATTTGACGTGCCTGGGCAGCTCATTAGGCAAGATATTTTTTCTAGAGGGCTGGCAGAGTGCTGCATTGTGGGTCCGGAATTGCCAAACTTGAGGGCTTCTGGGCCAGTAGTGTGAGGACAGAAGTCTGAGAACACAAGCTAGACTTGGGCTTCAGGCCGAGGGCAAGGCAGGTACCCCCTGCACATCTGAACCAATATCTCATGCTTCTGAAGTCACGGCGAGAATCAGACGTTGGCTCAGGTTGTAGTTTCTGTGCATGACTGCCCCTTCATGAACGGAGAGGAATCTCAAGGCCATGGAGGTTTTCCCACGTTGGGAGTTGTGGGATGCCTTCTTCAAGGATTCCTTCTGCGGGACAATTGAGACATGTTGGCAGCTCCAACACATCCCATATAGAATGACTTCAGAGCACCGTTCGAGGATGGATGCCAGGGAAGCCCGCCTCGCATTCCATTTGTCTCCTAGCAACAAGACAGTTGATATCGGATGGCTCTGCGGGAGCAACCGGGGTGGCTGAGTTGAAATGGACTTTTCTGTGCATGGGGCCTAATGTGTGTTTGTGTCCATGAGGACCTTGGAATGGGGCGGTGGCACCGGGACTCTGAAGTATTCTCCTAATATTTTGACATAGGTCCCATGCACAAGTTTCCTCGTGGAGACGAGATGTTGTCTGATGGGTGCCTCAGGAAACCCCCTATGCTGGTATAGGAATCCATGATTTTGTGGATTCATGCCTGTAAACCAAAGCAATGGATCCGATTATGGCTTCCGGTCCTGTCTGGTTCCATCTCCTTCTATGGGGACATCCATCTATGGTATGAGTGGAGGGAGATGCTCAGCTGGTGTCAGACCGACCTTGTTTGTCCACAGAGACCTAGTATTGGGATGGCTTCGGGGATTTTGGCGGGTTCTCCTAATTTGTACAATTTTGGACAACGGAATGGGCAGAATTACCATACATGGGGTAGGCACAGTCCTAATGTGTGGCTCCAGGGGCCCCAGCCTGGAGGGTGTGTCCCAGGACTTTGAGGACAGAAGTCTGAAAACACAAACTCAGCTTAGGTTTGGGGACGTAGGTATGGCAGGCCCAATCTACAAACCATGAGAAGAAGTCTTTAGGTTATGAAGAAAGAGCGAGTCTGAGGCGCTTGCTCAGGCTTTGGTCTCTGGATTTTATGTCAACGATGGCCGTGGAATGAGGGGAGGCCTAATGGGCCATGGACGAATCTTCATCTCTTGGCATTTGGCCCGGTCCCAATTGTTTTTCGTCAATCTGTGGGATGGGAGGTCTTCTTTCAGGTTTGTTACCTCAGGTGTCCCAACCAAAGAGGAATTCCAAAGCAGAGCCCAGGGGAAGAGTGAGGGGACAACCAAAACTATGGTTAAAATTTGGGGCCTAGGGGCAGGGCAGGCCCAATATGCTGTCTCTTCATCCAGCCACTGAGAGGCCTTACTTGAGGACTGGGCTCCGGCTGAGGGTCACAATGTGTTTGTGACCAATGTGGCCCGCGAGCATGGGCGGGGCCTCATGAGCCACACTGGTTTCAACTACACTGGTCTTTGGAAATCATGCCAATCACAAGGTCTCTTGCCATGGGGAAGGTGTTCTGATTTCTGCATCTTTTTCAACGCTGAGAAGTGGTTGGAGATAAGGCCTAGGTTCTGAACCTGAAAAACCGCAGTTGTGATGAGATGACGACCTAAGGCCATGGCGGGTCTGATATGCTCAGTGTGCTGTCAGCTTCCTGGGTGTTATTCAGGAGTTTCTGGCTCAGGTTGTGTCAGACAGTGCTTTAGTGCCCAGGTTAGGCTATAAAATTTGGGTAGAGTCGAGTGCCGTGAAGTTTTATCCTCATTTGAGGTGCCTGGGCAGCTCATTAGTCAAGATATTATTTATAGAGGGCGTGCAGAGTGCTGCATTGTGGGTCCGGAATTGCCAAACTTGAGGGCTTCTGGGCCACAGATGTGAGGACAGAAGTCTGAGAACACAAGCTAGACCATGGCTACAGGCCGAGGGCACGGCAGGTACCCCCTGCAGATCTGAACCAATATCTCAAGCATCTGAAGTCACGGCGAGGATCAGACGTTGGCTCAGTTTGGAGTTTCTGTGCATGACTGCCCCTTCATGAACGGAGCAGAAACTCAAGGCCATGGAGGTTTTCCCACGTTGGGAGTTGTGGGATGCCCCCTACAAGGATTCCTTCTGCGGGACAATTGAGACCTGTTGGGCAGCTCCAGGACATCCCATATGGAATGACTCCAGAGCATCGTTGGAGGATGGATGCCAGGGAAGCCCGCCTCGCATTCCAATTGTCTCCTAGCAACAGGACAGTTGAGATTTGATGGCTCTGCGGGAGCAACCGGGATGGCTGAGTTGAAATGGACTTTCCTGAGTATGGGGCTAATATGTGTTTGTGTCCATGAGGGCCTTGGAATGGGGCGGTGGCACCGGGACCCTGAAGTATTCTCCTAAGCTTTTGACGTAGCTCCCATGCACAAGTTTCCTTGAGGAGACGAGATTTGTTCTGATGGGTGCCTCAGGAAACCCCTTATGCTGGTATTGGAATCCAGGCTTTTGATGAGACATGCCTGAAAACCAAAGCAATGGATCCGATTATGGCCTAGGGTCCTGTCTGGTTCAATCTTCTTCTCTGGGGATATCCATCTATGGAATGAGTGGAGGTAGATGCTCAACTGGTGTTAGACCGCCCTTGTTTGTCCCCGGAGACCTACACTATTGGGATGGCCTCGGGTACTTTGGAGAGTTCTCCTAATTTGTACGATTTTGGACATCGGAATGGGCAGAATTCCCATGGATTTGGTAGGCACAGTCCTAATGTGTGGCTCCAGGGGCCCCAGCCTGGAGGGTGTGTGGCACAGGACTTTGAGGACAGAAGTCTGAAAACACAAACTCAACTTAGGTTTGGGGACGTAGGTATGGCAAGCCCAATCTACAAACCATGAGAAGAACTCTTCAGGATATGAAGAAAGAGCGAGTCTGAGGCACTTGCTCAGGCTTTTGTCTCTGGATTTTGTATCAACGATGGCCGTGGAATGTGGGGAGGCCTCATGGGTCATGGACGAATCTTCCTCTCTGTGGATTTGGACCGGCCCCATTGTTTTCGTCAATCTGTAGGATGGGAGGTCTCCTTTCAGGTTTATTACCTCAGGTGTCTGAAAAAGAGGAATTCCAAAGCAGAACCCTGGGAAAGAGTGAAGGGACAACCCAAATTATGGTTAAAAATTGGGGCCTAGGGGCATGGCAGGCCCCATATGCTGTCTCTTCATCCAGCCACTGAGAGGACTTAATTGAGGACTGGGCTCAGGCGAGGGTCACAATGTGTGTTTGTGACCAATGTGGCACGCGAGCATGGGCGGGGCCTCATGGACCACACTGGTTTCAACTACACTGAACTTTGGACAACATGCCAATCACAAGGTCTCTTGCCATGGGGAAGGTGTTCTGATTTTTGCATCATTATCAAGCCTTGGCAGTGGTTGGAAATAAGGTCTTGGTTCTGAAGCCTGAAAAACCGCAGTTCTGAAGAGATGAGGACCTAAGGCCATGGCGGGTCTGATATTCTCAGTGTACAGTCAGCTGCCTAGTTTTGGTCAGGAGGTTCTGGCTCAGATTGTGTCAGACAGTGCATTAGTGCCCAGGTTATACTATATAATTTGGGTACAGTCGAATGCCGTGTAGGTTTATCCTCATTTGAGGTGCCTGCACTGCTCATTAGGCAAGATATTTTTCCCAGAGTGCAGGCAGAGTTCTGCATTGTTGGTCCGGAATTGCTAAACTTGAGGGCTTCTGGACCACGAGTATGAGGACAGAAGTCTGAGAACACAAGCCTGATTTGGACTTCAGGCTGAGGGCACGGCAGGTACCCCCTGCAGATCTGAACCAATATCTCAAGCATCTGAAGCCACGGCGAGGATCAGACGTTGGCTCAGTTTGGAGTTTCTGTGCATGACTGCCCCTTCATGAACGGAGCAGAATCTCAAGGCCATGGAGGTTTTCCCACGTTGGGAGTTGTGGGATGCCCCCTTCAAGGATTCCTTCTGCGGGACAAATGAGACCTGTTGGGCAGCTCCAGGACATCCCATATGGAATGACTCCAGAGCACCGTTCGAGGATGGATGCCAGGGAAGACCACCTCGAATTCCAATTGTCTCCTATCAACTAGACAGTTGAGATGGGTGGCTCTGCGGAGGCAACCGGGGTGGCTGAGTTGAAATGGACTTTCCTAGGATGGGGCCTAATGTGTGTTTGTGACTATGAGGGCCTTGGAATGGGGCGTTGTTACCGGGACCCTGAAGTATTCTCCTAAGCTTTTGACGTAGCTCCCATGCACAAATTTCCTTGTGGAGACGAGATTTGTTCTGATGGGTGCCTCAGGAAACCCCTTATGCTGGTATTGGAATCCAGGCTTTTGACGAGACATGCCTGAAAACCAAAGCAATGGATCCGATTATGGCCTAGGGTCCTGTCTGGTTCAATCTTCTTCTCCGGGGATATCCATCTATGGAATGAGTGGAGGTAGATGCTCAACTGGTGTTAGACCGCCCTTGTTTGTCCCCGGAGACCTACACTATTGGGATGGCCTCGGGTACTTTGGAGAGTTCTCCTGATTTGTACGATTTTGGACATCGGAATGGGCAGAATTCCCATGGATTGGGTAGGCACAGTCCTAATGTGTGGCTCCAGGGGCCCCAGCCTGGAGGGTGTGTGGCCCAGGACTTTGAGGACAGAAGTCTGAAAACACAAACTCAGCTTAGGTTTTGGGACGTAGGTATGGCAGGCCCAATCTACAAACCATGAGAAGAACTCTTCAGGATATGAAGAAAGAATTAATCTGAGGCGCTTGCTCAGGCTTTTGTCTCTGGATTTTGTATCAACGATGGCCGTGGAATGTGGGGAGGCCTCATGGGTCATGGACGAATCTTCCTCTCTGTGGATTTGGCCCGGCCCCATTGTTTTCATCAATCTGTAGGATGGGAGGTCTCCTTTCATGTTTATTACCTCAGGTGTCCGAAAAAGAGGAATTCCAAAGCAGAGCCCTGGGAGAGTGAAGGGACAACCCAAATTATGGTAAAATTTCGGGCCTAGGGGCATGGCAGGCCCAATATGCTGTCTCTTCATCCAGCCACCGAGAGGCCTTACTTGAGAACTGGGCTCAGGCTGAGGGTCACAATGTGTGTTTGTGAACAATGTGGCCCACGAGCATGGGCGGGGCCTCATGGGCTACATTGGTTTCAACTACACTGGATTTTGGACAACATGCCAATCACAAGTTCTCTTGCCTAGGGGAAGGTGATCTGATTTCTGCATCATTTTCAACCCTGGGCAGTTTTTGGAGTTAAGGTCTAGTTTCTGAACCCTGAAAAACCGCATTTGGGAAGAGATGACAACCTAAGGCCATGGAGGGTCTGTTATGCTCAGTGTGCAGTCAGCTGCATGGGGTTTGATCAGGAGGTTCTGGCTCAGATTGTGTCAGACAGTGCATTAGTGCTCAGGTGAGACTCTATATTTTGGGTACAGTCGAATGCCGTGTAGGTTTATCCTCATTTGAGGTGTCTTGGCAGCTCATTAGGCAAGATATTTTTGCCGAGGGCATT
Source organism: Mustela nivalis (assembly GCF_964662115.1). Lineage (NCBI taxonomy): Eukaryota > Metazoa > Chordata > Mammalia > Carnivora > Mustelidae > Mustela > Mustela nivalis. Next base: position 55,376 of record NW_028134916.1, on the reverse strand, counting down.
CAGAGTGCTGCATTGTGGGTCCGGAATTGCCAAACATGACGGCTTCTGAGCCACGAGTGTGAGAACAGAAGTCTGAGAACACAAGCCTGATTTGGGCTTCAGGCCGAGGGCACGGCAGGTACCCCCTGCAGATCTGAACCAATATCTCAAGCATCTGAAGTCAAGGCGATGATCAGACGTTGGCTCTGGTTGGAGTTTCTGTGCATGACTGCCCCTGATGAACGGAGCGGAATCGCAAGGCCATGGAGGTATTCCCACTTTGGGAGTTGTGGGATGCCCCCTTCAAGGATTCCTTCTGCGGTTCCATTGAGACCTGTTGGGCAGCTTCAGTACATCCCATATGGAATGACTCCAGAGTACCATTGGAGGATGGATGCCAGGGAAGCCCGCCTCGCATTCCAATTGTCTCCTAGCAACAAGACAGTTGAGATCGGATGGCTCTGCGGGAGCAACCGGGGTGGCTGAGTTGAAATGGACTTTCATGAGGATGGGGCCTAATGTGTGTTTGTTTCCATGAGGGCCTTGGAATGGGGCGGTGGCACCGGGACCCTGAAGTATTCTCCTAAGCTTTTGACGTAGCTCCTATGCACAAGTTTTCTTGTGGAGACGAGATTTGTTCTGATGGGTGCCTCAGGAAGCCCCCTATGCTGGTATTGGAATCCAGGCTTTTGAGGAGACATGCCTGTAAACCAAAGCAATGGATCCGATTATGGCGTAGGGTCCTGTCTGGTTCAATCTTCTTCTCTGGGGATATCCATCTATGGAATGAGTGGAGATAGATGCTCAGCTGGTGTCAGACCGCCCTTGTTTGTCCCCGAGACCTACACTATTGGGATGGCCATGGGGACTTTGGAGATTTCTCCTAATTTGCACGATTTTGGACAATGGAATGGGCAGAATTCCCATGGATTGGGTAGGCACTGTCCTAATGTGTGGATCCAGGGGCCCCAGCCTGGAGGGTGTGTTGCCCAGGACTTTGAGGACAGAAGTCTGAAAACACAAACTCAGCTTAGGTTTGGGGACGTAGTATGGCAGGCTCAATCTATAAACCATGAGAAAAACTCTTCAGGATATGAAGAAAGAGCGAATCTGAGGCGCTTGCTCAGGATTTTGTCTCTGGATTTTGTATCAACGATGGCCGTGGAATGTGGGAAGGCCTCATGGGCCATGAACGAAACTTCCTCTCTGTGGATTTGGCCCAGTCGAAATTGTTTTTCGTCAATCTGTGGGATGGGAGGTCTCCTTTCAGGTTTGTTATGTCAGGTGTCCCAACTAAGAGGAATTCCAAGGGAGAGCCCTGGGGAAGAGTGAAGAGACAACCCAAACTATGGTTAAAAATTGGGGCCTAGGTGCATGGCAGTCCCAATAGCTGTCTCTTTTCTAGCCACTGAGAGTCCTTACTTGAGGACTGGGCTCAGGCTGAGGGTTCCAATGTGTGTTTGTGACCAATGTGCCCCGCAAGCATGGGCCACACTGGTTTCAACTACACTGAAGTTTGGACAACATACTAATCATAAGGATTCTTGCCATGGGGAAGGAGTTGTGATTTCTGCATCCTTTTCAACCCTGGGCATTGGTTGGAGATAAGGTCTAGGTTCTGAAGTCTGAAAACTACCGTTGGGAAGAGATGACGACCTAAGTCCATGGCGGGTCTGATGTGCTCAGTGTGCGGTCAGCTGCCTGGGTGTTGGTCAGAAAGTTCGGGCTCAGGTTGTGTCAGACAGTGCATTAGTGCCCAGGTTAGACTCTATAATATGGGTACAGCCGAGTGCCGTGTAGGTTGTTCCGCATTTGAGGTGCCTAGGCTGCAAATTAGGCAAGATATTATTTCTAGACGGCAGGCACAGTGCTGCATTGTGGGTCCTGAATTGCCAAACTTGAGGGCTTCTGGGCCAGGCGTGTGTGGACAGAAGTCTGAAAACACAAGCTAGACTTGGGCTTCAGGCCGAGGGCACGGCAGGTACCACCTGCAGATCTGAACCGATATCTCATGCATCAGATGTCACAGCGAGGTTCAGACTTGGCTCAGGTGGAGTTTCTGTGCATGACTGCCCCTTCATGAACGGAGCGGAATCTCAAGGCCATGGAGGTTTTCCCACGTTGGGTGGTGGGATGCCCCCTTCAAGGATTCCTTCTGCGGCACAATTGAGACCTGTTGGGCAGCTGCAAAACATCCCATATGGAATGACTCCAGAGCACCGTTCGAGGATGGATGCCAGGGAAGCCCGCCTCGCATTCCAATTGTCTTCTAGCAACAAGACAGTTGAGATAGGATGGCTCTGCGGGATCAATCGGGGTGGCTGAGTTGAAATGGACTTTCCTGAGGATGGGGCCTAATGTGTGTTTTTGTGCATGAGGGCCTTGGAATGGGGCGGTGGCACCGGGACCCTGAAGTATTCTCCTAAACATTTGACATAGCTCCCATGCACAGTTTCCTTGTGGAGACGAGATTTGTTCTGATGGGTGCCTCAGGAAACCCCCTATGCTTGTCTTGGAATCCAGGCATTTGAAGAGACATGCCTGTAAACCAAAGCAATGGATCCGATTTTGGCCTAGGGTCCTGTCTGTTTCCATCTCCTTCTCTGGGGACATCCATCTATGGTATGAGTGGAGGTAGATGCTCACCTGGTGTCAAACCACCCTTGTTTGTTCCGGGAGACCTACACTATTGGGATGGCCTCGGGGACTTTGGGGGGTTCTCCTAATTTGTACGATTTGGACAATGGAATGGGCAGAATTCCTATTCATTGGGTAGGCACAATCCTAATGGGTGGCTTCAGGGGCCCCAGCCTGGATGGTGTATGGCACAGGATTTTGAGGACAGAAGTCTGAAAACAAAAACTCAGCTTAGGTTTTGGGGACGTAGTTATGGCAGGCACAATCTACAAACCATGAGAAGAACTCTTCAGGATATGAAGAAAGAGCGATTCTGAGGCGCTTGCTCAGGCTTTTGTGTCTGGATTTTGTATCAACGATGGCCGTGGAATGTGGGGAGGCCTCATGTGCCATGGACGAATCTTCCTCTCTGTGGATTTGGCCCAGTCCCAATTGTTTTTCGTCAATCTGTGGGATTGGAGGTCTCCTTTCAGGTTTGTTACCTCAGGTGTCCCAACCAAAGAGGAATTCCAAAGCAGAGCCCTAAGGAAGAGTGAAGTGCCAACCCAAACTATGGTTAAAAATTGGGGCCTAGGGGCATGGCAGGCCCCATATGCTGTCTCTTCATCCAGCCACTGAGAGGACTTAATTGAGGACTGGGCTCAGGCTGAGGGTCACAATGTGTGTTTGTGACCAATGTGGCACGCGAGCATGGGCGGGGCCTCATGGACCACACTGGTTTCAACTACACTGAACTTTGGACAACATGCCAATCACAAGGTCTCTTGCCATGGGGAAGGAGTTCTGATTTCTGCATTATTTTCAACCCTGGGCAGTGGTTGGAGATAAGGTCTATGTTCTGAAGCCTGAGAAATTGGGAAGAGATGACGACCTAAGGCCATGGCAGGTTGTTGTGCTCAGTGTGCGGTCAGCTGCCTGGGTGTTGGTCAGGAAGTTCGGGCTCATGTTGTGTCAGAAAGTGCATTAGTGCCCTGTTTAGACTGTATAATTTGGGTACAGTCGAGTGCCTGTAGATTGTTCCGCATTTGAGGAGCCTGGGCAGCTCATTAGGCAAGATATTTTTCTAGAGGGCAGGTAGAGTGCTGCATTGTGGCTCCGGAATTGCCAAACGTGAGGGCTTCTGGGCAAGGAGTGTGGGGACAGATGTCTGAGAACTCAAGCTAGACTTGGGCTTCATGCCGAGTGCCCGGCAGGTACCCCCTGCAATCTGAAACGATATCTCATGCATCAGAAGTAACGGCGAGGATTAGACATTGGCTCTGGTTGGAGTTTCTGCATGACTGCCCCTACATGAACGGAGCGGAATCTCAAGGCCATGGAGATTTTCCCACGTTGGGAGTTGTGGGATGCCCCCTTCAAGGATTCCTTCTGCGGGACAATTGAGACCTGTTGGGCAGCTCCAGCACATCCCATATGGAATGACTCCAGAGCACCGTTCGAGGATGAATGCCAGGGAAGCCCGCCTCGCATTCCACTTGTCTCCTAGCAACAAGAGAGTTGAGATCGAATGGATCTGCGGTAGCAACCGGGGTGGCTATTAAAATGGACTTTCCTGAGGATGGGGCCTAATGTGTGTTTTTGTCCATGAGGGCCTTGGAATGGGGCGGTGGCACCGGGACCCTGAAGTATTCTCCTAAACATTTGACATAGCTCCCATGCACAGTTTCCTTGTGGAGACGAGATTTGTTCTGATGGGTGCCTCAGGAAACCCATTATGCTGTTCTTGGAATCCAGGTATTTGAGGAGACATGCCTGTAAACCAAAGCAATGGATCCAATTTTGGCCTAGGGCCCTGTCTGTTTCCATCTCCTTCTCTTGGGACATCCATCAATGGTATGAGTGGAGGTAGATGCTCAGCTGGTGTCAGACCGCCCTTGTTTGTCCCGGGAGACCTACAATATTGAGATGGCCTCGGAGACTTTGGAGGGTTCTCCTACTTTGTACGATTTTGGACAATGGAATGGGCAGAATTCCTATTCATTGGGTAGGCACAGTCCTAATGGGTGGCTTCAGGGGCCCCAGCCTGGATGGTGTAAGGCCCAGGACTTTGAGGACAGAAGTCTGAAAACCCAAACTCAGCTTAGGGTTTGGGGACGTAGGTATGGCAGGCCCAATCTACAAACCATGAGAAGAATTCTTCAGGATATGAATTAAGAGCGAGTCTGAGGCGCTTGCTCAGGCTTTTGTGTCTGAATTTTTATCAACGATGGCCGTGGAATGTGTGGAGGCCTCATGGGCCATGGACGAATCTTCCTCTCTGTGGATTTGGCCCAATCCCAATTGATTTTCGTCCAAATGTGGGATGGGAGGTATCCTTTCAGGTTTGTTTGTGGCTTGCAGGCATGGGCGGGGCCTCATGGGTCACACTGGTTTCAACTACACTGAAGTTTGGACAATATGCCAATCACAAGGTCTCTTGCCATGGGGAAAGAGTTCTGATTTCTGCATCATTTTCAACCCTGGGCAGTGGTTGGAGATAAGGTCTAGGTTCGGAAGCCTGAAAACCGCAGTTGGGAAGAGATGATGACCTAAGGCCATGGTGAGACTGATGTGCTCAGTGTGCGGTCAGCTGCCTGGTTGTTGGTCAGTAGGTTCGGGCTCAGGGTGTGTAAGACAGTGCATTTGTGCCCAGGTTAGACTCTATAATTTGGGTATAGTCGAGTGCCGTGTAGGTTGATCCTCATTTAAGGTGCCTGGGCAGCTCATTAGGCAAGATATTTTTTCTAGACGGCAGGCAGATTGCTGCATTGTGGGTCCGGAATTGCCAAACGTGAGGGCTTCTGGGCCAGTAGTATGAGGACAGAAGTCTGAGAACACAAGCTAGACTTGGGCTTCAGGCCGAGGGCAAGGCAGGTACCCCCTGCACATCTGAACCAATATCTCATGCATCTGAAGTCTCGGCGAGGATCAGACGTTGGCTCAGGTTGTAGTTTCTGTGCATGACTGCCCCTTCATGAACGGAGAGGAAACTCAAGGCCATGGAGGTTTTCCCACGTTGGGAGTTGTGGGATGCCCCCTTCAAGGATTCCTTCTGCGGGACAATTGAGACCTGTTTGGCAGCTCCAAAACATCCCATATGGAATGACTCCAGAGCACCGATCGAGGATGGATGCCAGGGAAGCCCGCCTCGCATTCCAATTGTCTTCTAGCAACAAGACAGTTGAGATCAGATGGCTCTGCGGGAGCAACCGGGGTGGCTGAGTTGAAATGGACATTCCTGAGCATGGGGCCTAATGTGTGTTTGTGTCCATGAGGAACTTGGAATGGAGCGGTGGCACCGGGACTCTGAAGTATTCTCCTAAGATTTTGACATAGGTCCCATGCACAAGTTTCCTCGTGGAGACGAGATTTTTTCTGATGGGTGCCTCAGGAAACAACCTATGCTGGTATTGGAATCCAGGATTTTGAGGAGACATGCCTGTAAACCAAAGCAATGGATCCTATTATGGCCTAGGGACCTGTCTGGTATCATATCCTTCTCTGGGGACATCAATCTATGGTTTGAGTGGACGTAGATACTCAGCTGGTGTCAGACCGCCCTTGTTTGTCCACTGAGACCTACATATAGGGATGGCCTCGGGACCTAGGAGGGTTCTCCTGATTTGTACGATTTTGGACATCGGAATGGGCAGAATTCCCATGGATTGGGTAGGCACAGTCCTAATGTGTGGCTCCAGGGGCCCCAGCCTGGAGGGTGTGTGGCCCAGGACTTTGAGGACAGAAGTCTGAAAACACAAACTCAGCTTAAGTTTGGGGACGTAGGTATGGCAGGCCCAATCTACAAACCATGAGAAGAACTCTTCAGGATATGAAGAAAGAGGGAGTCTGAGGCCCTTCTCAGGTTTTGGTCTCTGGATTTTGTGTCAACGATGGCCGTGGAATGTGGGGAGGCCTATGGGCCATGGACAAATCTTCCTTTCTGTGGATTTGGCCCAGTCCCAATTGTTTTTCGTCAATCTGTGGGATGGGAGGTCTCCTTTCAGGTTTGTTACCTCGGGTGTCCCAACCAAAGAGGAATTCCAAAGCAGAGCCCTGCGGAAGAGTGAAGGGACAACCCAAACTATGGTTAAAATTTGGGGCCTAGGGGCATGGCAGGCCCCATATGCTGTCTCTTCATCCAGCCACTGAGAGGCCTTACTTGAGGACTGGGCTCAGGCTGAGGGTCACAATGTGTGTTTGTGACCAATGTGGCTTGCGAGCATGGGCGGGGCCTCAAGGGCCAAACTGGTTTCAACTACACTGAACTTTGGACAACATGCCAATCACAAGGTCTCTTGAAATGGGGAAGGAGTTCTTATTTCTGCATCATTTTCAACCCTGGGCAGTGGTTAGAGATAAGGTCTAGGTTTGGAAGCCTTAAAACCGCAGTTGGGAGAGGTGATGACATAAGGCCATGGTGGGTCTGATATGCTCAGTGTGCGGTCAGCTGCCTGGTTGTTGGTCAGTAGGTTCGGGCTCAGGTTGTGTCAGACAGTGCATTTGTGCCCAGGTTAAACTCTATAATTTGGGTACAGTCGAGTGCCGTGTAGGTTGATCCTCATTTGAGGTGCCTGGGCAGCTCATTAGGCAAGATATTTTTTCTCGAGGGCAGGCAGAGTGCTGCATTGTGGGCCCGGAATTGGAAAACTTGAGGGCTTCTGGGCCAGTAGTGTGAGGACAGAAGTCTGAGAACACAAGCTAGACCATGGCTACAGGCCAAGGGCAAGGCAGGTACCCCCTGCACATCTGAACCAATATGATCATGCATCTGAAGTCACGGCGAGGATCAGACGTTGGCTCAGGTTGTAGTTTCTGTGCATGACTGCCCCTTCATGAACGGAGAGGAATCTCAAGGCCATGGAGGTTTTCCCACGTTGGGAGTTCATGGATGCCCCTTCAAGGATTCCTTCTGCGGGACAATTGAGACCTGTTTGGCAGCTCCAAAATATCCCATATGGAATGACTCCAGAGCACCGTTCAAGGATGGATGCCAGGGAAGCCCGCCTCGCATTCCAATTGTCTCCTAGCAACAAGACAGTTGAGATCGGATGGCTCTGCAGGAGCAAACGGGGTGGCTGAGTTGAAATGGACTTTCCTGAGCATGGGGCCTAATGTGTGTTTGTGTCCATTAGGACCTTGGAATGGGGCGGTGACACCGGGACTCTGAATTATTTTTCTAAGATTTTGACATAGGTACCATGCACAAGTTTCCTCGTGGAGACGAGACTTTTTCTGAAGGGTGCCTCAGGAAACCCCCTATGCTGGTATTAGAATCCAGGATTTTGAGGAGACATGCCTGTAAACCAAAGCAATGGATCCGATTATGGCCTCGGGTCCTGTCTGGTTCCATCTCATTCTCTGGGGACATCCATCTATGGTATGAGTGGAGGTAGATGCTCAGCTGGTGTCAGACCGCCCTTGTTTGTCCACAGAGACCTACATATTCCGATGGCCTCGGGGAATTTGGAGGGTTATCCTAATTTGTACAATTTTGGACAATGGAATGGGCAGAATTCCCATGTATGGGGTAGGCATAGTCCTAATGTGTGGCTCCAGGGGCCACAGCCTGGAGGGTGTGTCCCAGGACTTTGAGGACAGAAGTCTGAAAACACAAACTCAGCTTAGGTTTGGGGACGTAGGTATGGCAGGCCCAATCTACAAACCATGAGAAGAAGTCTTCAGGATATGAAGAAAGAGCGAGTCTGAGGCGCTTGCTCAGGCTTTGGTCTCTGGATTTTTTGTCAACAATGGCCGTGGAATGAGGGGAGGACTAATGAAACATGGACGAATCTTCATCTCTTGGCATTTGGCCCGGTCCCAATTGTTTTTCGTCAATCTGTGGGATTGGAGGTCTCCTTTCAGGTTTGTTACCTCAGGTGTCCCAACCAAAGAGGAATTCCAAAGCAGAGCCCTGGGGAAAAGTGAGGGGACAACCAAAACTATGGTTAAAATTTGGGGCCTAGGGGCATGGCAGGCCCCATATGCTGTCTCTTCATCCAGCCCCTGAGAGGCCTTACTTGAGGACAGGGCTCAGGCTGAGGGTCACAATGTGTGTTTGTGACCAATGTGGGCCGCGAGCATGGGCGGGGCCTCATGGGCCACACTGGTTTAACTACACTGAACTTAGGACAACATACCAATCACAAGGTCTCTTGCCATGGGGAAGGAGTTCTGATTTCTGCATCATTTTCAACCCTGGGCAGGGGTTGGAGATAAGGTTTAGGTTCGGAAACCTGAAAGCCGCAGTTGGGTAGAGATGATGACCTAAGGCCATGGTGGGTCTGATGTGCTCAGTGTGCAGTCAGCTGCCTGGTTGTTGGTCAGGAGGTTCGGGCTCAGGTTGTGTCAGACAGTGCATTAGTGCCCAGGTTAGACTATGTAATTTGGGTACAGTCGAGTGCCGTGTATGTTGATCCTCATTTGAGGTACCTGGGCAGCTCATTAGGCAAGATATTTTTTCTCGAGGGCAGGCAGAGTGCTGCATTGTGGGTCCGGAATTGCCAAACTTGAGGGCTTCTGGGCCAGTAGTATGAGGACAGAAGTCTGAGAACACAAGCTAGACTTGGGCTTCAGGCCGAGGGCAAGGCAGGTACCCCCTGCACATCTGAACCAATATCTCATGCATCTGAAGTCACGACGAGGATCAGACGTTGGCTCAGGTTGTAGTTTCTGTGCATGACTACCCCTTCATGAACGGAGAGGAATCTCAAGGCCATGGAGGTTTTCCAACGTTGGGAGTTGTGGGATGCCCCCTTCAAGGATTTCTTCTGCGGGACAGTTGAGACCTGTTGGGCAGCTCCAAAACATCCCATATGGAATGACTCCAGAGCACCGTTCGAGGATGGATGCCAGGAAAGACCTCCTCGCATTCCAATAGTCTCCTAGCTACAAGACAGTTGAGATCGGATGGCTCTGCGGGAGCAACCGGGGTGGCTGAGGTGAAATGGACTTTCCTGAGTATGGGATCTAATATGTGTGTGTCCATGAGGACCTTGAAATGGGGCGGTGGCACCGGGACTCTGAAGTATTCTCATAATATTTTGACATAGTTCCCATGCATAAGTTTCCTAGTGGAGACGAGATTTTTTCTGATGGGTGCCTCAGGAAACCCCCTATGCTGGTATTGGAATCCAGGATTTTGAGGAGACATGCCTGTAAACCAAAGCAATGGATCCGATTACGGCCTAGGGTCCTGTCTGGTTCCATCTCCTTCTCTGAGGACATCCATCTATGGTATGAGTGGAGGTAGATGCTCAGCTGGTGTCAGACCGCCCTTGTTTGTCCACTGAGAACTACATATTGGACGACCTCGGGGACTTTGGAGGGTTCTCCTAAATTGTCCAATTTTGGACAATGGAATGGGCAGAATTTCCATGCATGGGGTAGGCACAGTCCTAATGTGTGGCTCCAGGGGCCCCAGCCTGGAGGGTGTGTGGCCCAGGACTTTGAGGACAGAAGTCTGAAAACACAAACTCAGTTTAGGTTTGAGGACGCAGATATGGTAGGCCCAATCTACAAACCATGAGAAGAACTCTTCAGGACATGAAGAAAGAGCGAGTCTGAGGCGCTTGCTCAGGCTTTGGTCTCTGGATTTTGTGTCAACGATAGCCGTGGAATGTGGGGAGGCCTCATGGGCCATGGACGAATCTTCCTCTCTGTGGATTTGGCCCGGTCCCCATTGTTTTTCGTCAATCTGTGGGATGGGAGGTCTCCTTTCAGGTTTGTTAACTCAAGTGTCCCAACCAAAGAGGAATTCCAAAGCAGAGCCTTGGGGAATAGTGAAGTGACAACCCAAACTATGGTTAAAATTTGGGGCCTAGGGGCATGGCAGGCCCCATATGCTGTCTCTTCATCCAACCACTGAGAGGCCTTACTTGAGGACTGGGCTCAGGCTGAGTGTCACAATGTGTGTTTGTGACCAATGTGGCTCGCGAGCATGGGCGGGGCATCATGGGCCACATTGGTTTCAACTACACTGAACTTTGGACAACATGCCAACCACAAGGTCTCTTGCCATGGGGAAGGAGTTATGATTTCTGCATCATTTTCAACCCTGGGCAGGGGTTGGAGATAAGGTCTAGGTTCGGAAGCCTGAAAACCGCAGTTTGGAAGAGATGATGACCTAAGGCCATGGTGGGTCTGATGTGCTCAGTGTGCGGTCAGTTGCCTGGTTGTTGGTCGGGAGGTTCGGGCTCAGGTTTTGTTAGACAGTGCTAGTGCCCAGGTTAGACTCTATAATTTGGGTACAGTCGAGTGCCGTGTAGGTTGATCCTCATTTGAGGTGCCAGCGCAGCTCATTAGGCATGATATTTTTTCTAGAGGGCAGGCAGAGTGCTGCATTGTGGGTCCGGAATTGCCAAACTTGAGGGCTTCTGGGCCAGTAGTGTGAGGACAGAAGTCTGAGAACACAAGCTAGACTTGGGCTTCAGGCCGAGGGCAAGGCAGGTACCCCCTGCACATCTGAACCAATATCTCATGCATCTGAAATAACGGCGAGGATCAGGCGTTGGCTCAGGTTGTAGTTTCTGTGCATGACTGCCCCTTCATGATCGGAGAGGTATCTCAAGGCCATGGAGGTTTTCCCACGTTGGGAGTTGTGGGATGCCCCCTTCAAGGATACCTTCTGCGGGACAATTGAGACCTGTTGGGCAGCTCCAACACATCCCATATGGAATTACTCCAGAGCACCGATCGAGGATGGATGCCAAGGAAGCCCGCCTCGCATTCCAATTGTCTCCTAGCAACAAGACAGTTGAGATCGGATGGCTATTGGGAGCAACCGGGGTGGCTGAGTTGAAATGGACTTTCCTAAGTATGGGATCTAATATGTTTGTGTCCATGAGGACCTTGGAATGGGGCGGTGACACCGGGACTCTGAATTATTCTCCTAAGATTTTGACATAGGTCCCATGCACAAGTTTCCTCGTGGAGACGAGACTTTTTCTGATGGGTGCCTCAGGAAACCCCCTATGCTGGTATTGGAATCCAGGATTTTGAGGAGACATGCCTGTAAACCAAAGCAATGGATCCGATTAAGGCCTCGGGTCCTGTCTGGTTCCATCTCATTCTCTGGGGACATCCATCTATGGTATGAGTGGAGGTAGATGCTCAGCTGGTGTCAGACCGCCCTTGTTTGTCCACAGAGACCTACATATTGCGATGGCCTCGGGGAATTTGGAGGGTTATCCTAATTTGTACAATTTTGGACAATGGAATGGGCAGAATTCCCATGTATGGGGTAGGCACAGTCCTAATGTGTGGCTCCAGGGGCCACAGCCTGGAGGGTGTGTCCCAGGACTTTGAGGACAGAAGTCTGAAAACACAAACTCAGCTTAGGTTTGGGGACGTAGGTATGGCAGGCCCAATCTACAAACCATGAGAAGAAGTCTTCGGGATATGAAGAAAGAGCGAGTCTGAGGCGCTTGCTCAGGCTTTGGTCTCTGGATTTTTTGTCAACAATGGCCGTGGAATGAGGGGAGGACTAATGAAACATGGACGAATCTTCATCTCTTGGCATTTGGCCCGGTCCCAATTGTTTTTCGTCAATCTGTGGGATTGGAGGTCTCCTTTCAGGTTTGTTACCTCAGGTGTCCCAACCAAAGAGGAATTCCAAAGCAGAGCCCTGGGGAAGAGTGAGGGGACAACCAAAACTATGGTTAAAATTTGGGGCCTAGGGGCATGGCAGGCCCCATATGCTGTCTCTTCATCCAGCCCCTGAGAGGCCTTACTTGAGGACAGGGCTCAGGCTGAGGGTCACAATGTGTGTTTGTGACCAATGTGGCACGCGAGCATGGGTGGGGCCTCATGGGCCACACTGGTATAAACTACACTGAACTTAGGACAACATGCCAATCACAAGGTCTCTTGCCATGGTGAAGGAGTTCTGATTTCTGCATCATTTTCAACCCTGGGCAGGGGTTGGAGATAAGGTTTAGGTTCGGAAGCCTGAAAGCCGCAGTTGGGAAGAGATGATGACCTAAGGCCATGGTGGGTCTGATGTGCTCAGTGTGCGGTCAGCTGCCTGGTTGTTGGTCAGGAGGTTCGGGCTCAGGTTGTGTCAGACAGTGCATTAGTGCCCAGGTTAGACTATGTAATTTGGGTACAGTCGAGTGCCGTGTATTTTGATCCTCATTTGAGGTGCCTGGGCAGCTCATTAGGCAAGATATTTTTTCTCGAGGGCAAGCAGAGTGCTGCATTGTGTGTCCGGAATTGCCAAACTTGAGGGCTTCTGGGCCAGTAGTGTGAGGACAGAAGTCTGAGAACACAAGCTAGACTTGGGCTTCAGGCCGAGGGCAAGGCAGGTACCCCCTGCACATCTGACCAATATCTCATGCATCTGAAGTAACGGCGAGGATCAGGCTTTGGCTCAGGTTGTAGTTTCTGTGCATGACTGCCCCTTCATGAACGGAGAGGTATCTCAAGGCCATGGAGGTTTTCCCACGTTGGGAGTTGTGGGATGCCCCCTTCAAGGATACCTTCTGCGGGACAATTGAGACCTGTTGGGCAGCTCCAACACATCCCATATGGAATTACTCCAGAGCACCGATCGAGGATGGATGCCAAGGAAGCCCGCCTCGCATTCCAATTGTCTCCTAGCAACAAGACAGTTGAGATCGGATGGCTATTGGGAGCAACCGGGGTGGCTGAGTTGAAATGGACTTTCCTGAGCATGGGGCCTAATGTGTGTTTGTGTCCATGAGGACCTTGGAATGGGGCGGTGACACCGGGACTCTGAATTATTCTCCTAAGATTTTGACATAGGTCCCAAGCACAAGTTTCCTCATGGAGACGAGACTTTCTGATGGGTGCCTCAGGAAACCCCCTATGCTGGTATTGGAATCCAGGATTTTGAGGAGACATGCCTGTAAACCAAAGCAATGGATCCGATTATGGCCTCGGGTCCTGTCTGGTTCCATCTCATTCTCTGGGGACATCCATCTATGGTATGAGTGGAGGTAGATGCTCAGCTGGTGTCAGACCGCCCTTGTTTGTCCACAGAGACCTACATATTGCGATGGCCTCGGGGAATTTGGAGGGTTATCCTAATTTGTACAATTTTGGACAATGGAATGGGCAGAATTCCCATGTATGGGGTAGGCATAGTCCTAATGTGTGGCTCCAGGGGCCCCAGCCTGGAGGGTGTGTCCCAGGACTTTGAGGACAGAAGTCTGAAACCCAAACTCAGCTTAGGTTTGAGGACGTAGGTATGGCAGGCCCAATCTACAAACCATGAGAAGAAGTCTTTGGGATATGAAGAAAGAGCGAGTCTGAGGCGCTTGCTCATGCTTTGTTCTCTGGATTTTTTGTCAACAATGGCCGTGGAATGAGGGGAGGACTAATGGGACATGGACGAATCTTCATCTCTTGGCATTTGGCCCGGTCCCCATTGTTTTTCGTCAATCTGTGGGATTGGAGGTCTCCTTTCAGGTTTGTTAACTCAGGTGTCCCAACCAAAGAGGAATTCCAAAGCAGAGCCCTGGGGAAGAGTGAGAGGACAACCAAAACTATGGTTAAAATTTGGGGGCTAGGGGCATGGCAGGCCCCATATGCTGTCTCTTCATCCAGCCCCTGAGAGGCCTTACTTGAGGACAGGGCTCAGGCTGAGGGTCACAATGTGTGTTTGTGACCAATGTGGCCCGCGAGCATGGGCGGGGCCTCATGGGCCACATTGGTTTCATCTACACTGAACTTTGGACAACATGCCAATCACAAGGTCTCTTGCCATGGGGAAGGAGTTCTGATTTCTGCATCATTTTCAACCCTGGGCAGTGGTTGGAGATAAGGTCTAGGTTCAAAAGCCTGAAAACCGCAGTTGGGTAGAGATGATGACCTAGGGCCATGGTGGGTCTGATGTGCTCAGTGTGCAGACAGCTGCCTGGTTGTTGGTCAGGAGGTTCGGGCTCAGGGTGTGTCAGACAGTGCATTAGTGCCCAGGTTAGATTATGTAATTTGGGTACAGTCGAGTGCCGTGTATTTTGATCCTCATTTGAGGTTCCTGGGCAGCTCATTAGGCAAGATATTTTTTCTCGAGGGCAGGCAGAGTGCTGCATTGTGGGTCCGGAATTGCCAAACTTGAGGGCTTCTGGGCCAGTACTGTGAGGACAGAAGTCTGAGACCACAAGCTAGACTTGGGCTTCAGGCCGAGGGCAAGGCAGGTACCCCCTGTACATCTGACCAATATCTCATGCATCTGAAGTCACGGCGAGGATCAGACGTTGGCTCAGGTTGTAGTTTCTGTGCATGACTGCCCCTTCATGAACGGAGAGGATTCTCAAGGCCATGGAGGTTTTTCCACTTTGGGAGTTCTGGGATGCCCCCTTCAAGGATTCCTTCTGCGGGACAATTGAGACCTGTTGGGCAGCTCCAACTCATCCCATATGGAATGACTCCAGAGCAACGTTCGAGGATGTATGCCAGGGAAGCCCGCCTCGCATTCCAAATTTCTCCTAGCAACAAGACAGTTGAGATCGGATGGCTCTGCGGGATCAACCGGGATGGCTGAGTTGAAATGGACTTTCCTGAGCTTGGGACCTAATGTGTGTTTGTGTCCATGAGGACCTCGGTATGGAGCGGTGGCACCGGGACTCTGAATTATTCTCCTAAGATTTTGACATAGGTCCCAAGCACAAGTTTCCTTGTGGAGACGAGATTTTTTCTGATGGGTGCCTCAGGAAACCCCCTCTGCTGGTATAGGAATCCATGCTTTTGAGGAGACATGCCTGTAAACCAAAGCCATGGATCCAATTATGGCCTAGGTTCCTGTCTGGTACCATCTCATTCTCTGGGGACATCCATGTATGTTATGAGTGGAGGTAGATGCTCAGCTGGTGTCAGACCGCCCTTGTTTGTCCAAAGAGACCTACATATTGGGATGGCCTCGGGGACTTTGGAGGGTTCTCCTAATTTGTACAATTTTGGACAATGGAATGGGCAGAATTACCATGCATGGGGTAGGAACAGTCCTTATGTGTGGCTCCAGGGGCCCCAGCCTGTAGGGTGTGTGGCCCAGGCCTTTGAGGACAGAAGTCTGAAAACACAAACTCAGCTTAAGTTTGGGGACGTAGGTGTGGCAGTCCCAATCTACAAAGCATGAGAAGAACTCTTCAATATACGAAGAAAGAGCGAGTCTGAGGCGCTTGCTCAGGCATTGGTCTCTGGATTTTGTGTCAACGATGGCCGTGGAATGTGGTGAATCTCATGGGCCATGGACAAACCTTCCTCTCTGTGGATTTGGCCCGGTCTCAATTGTTTTTCGTCAATCTGTGGGATGGGAGGTCTCCTTTCAGGTTTGTTACCTCAGGTGTCCCAACCAAAGAGGAATTCCAAAGCAGAGCCCTGGGGAAGAGTGAGGGGACAACCAAAACTATGGTTAAAATTTGGGGCCTAGGGGCATGGCAGGCCCCATATGCTGTCTCTTCATCCAGCCCCTGAGAGGCCTTACTTGAGGACAGGGCTCAGGCTGAGGGTCACAATGTGTGTTTGTGACCAATGTGGCACGCGAGCATGGGTGGGGCCTCATGGGCCACACTGGTATAAACTACACTGAACTTAGGACAACATGCCAATCACAAGGTCTCTTGCCATGGTGAAGGAGTTCTGATTTCTGCATCATTTTCAACCCTGGGCAGGGGTTGGAGATAAGGTTTAGGTTCGGAAGCCTGAAAGCCGCAGTTGGGAAGAGATGATGACCTAAGGCCATGGTGGGTCTGATGTGCTCAGTGTGCGGTCAGCTGCCTGGTTGTTGGTCAGGAGGTTCGGGCTCAGGTTGTGTCAGACAGTGCATTAGTGCCCAGGTTAGACTATGTAATTTGGGTACAGTCGAGTGCCGTGTATTTTGATCCTCATTTGAGGTGCCTGGGCAGCTCATTAGGCAAGATATTTTTTCTCGAGGGCAAGCAGAGTGCTGCATTGTGTGTCCGGAATTGCCAAACTTTAGGGCTTCTGGGCCAGTAGTGTGAGGACAGAAGTCTGAGAACACAAGCTAGACTTGGGCTTCAGGCCGAGGGCAAGGCAGGTACCCCCTGCACATCTGACCAATATCTCATGCATCTGAAGTAACGGCGAGGATCAGGCTTTGGCTCAGGTTGTAGTTTCTGTGCATGACTGCCCCTTCATGAACGGAGAGGTATCTCAAGGCCATGGAGGTTTTCCCACGTTGGGAGTTGTGGGATGCCCCCTTCAAGGATACCTTCTGCGGGACAATTGAGACCTGTTGGGCAGCTCCAACACATCCCATATGGAATTACTCCAGAGCACCGATCGAGGATGGATGCCAAGGAAGCCCGCCTCGCATTCCAATTGTCTCCTAGCAACAAGACAGTTGAGATCGGATGGCTATTGGGAGCAACCGGGGTGGCTGAGTTGAAATGGACTTTCCTGAGCATGGGGCCTAATGTGTGTTTGTGTCCATGAGGACCTTGGAATGGGGCGGTGACACCGGGACTCTGAATTATTCTCCTAAGATTTTGACATAGGTCCCAAGCACAAGTTTCCTCATGGAGACGAGACTTTCTGATGGGTGCCTCAGGAAACCCCCTATGCTGGTATTGGAATCCAGGATTTTGAGGAGACATGCCTGTAAACCAAAGCAATGGATCCGATTATGGCCTCGGGTCCTGTCTGGTTCCATCTCATTCTCTGGGGACATCCATCTATGGTATGAGTGGAGGTAGATGCTCAGCTGGTGTCAGACCGCCCTTGTTTGTCCACAGAGACCTACATATTGCGATGGCCTCGGGGAATTTGGAGGGTTATCCTAATTTGTACAATTTTGGACAATGGAATGGGCAGAATTCCCATGTATGGGGTAGGCATAGTCCTAATGTGTGGCTCCAGGGGCCCCAGCCTGGAGGGTGTGTCCCAGGACTTTGAGGACAGAAGTCTGAAACCCAAACTCAGCTTAGGTTTGAGGACGTAGGTATGGCAGGCCCAATCTACAAACCATGAGAAGAAGTCTTTGGGATATGAAGAAAGAGCGAGTCTGAGGCGCTTGCTCAGGCTTTGTTCTCTGGATTTTTTGTCAACAATGGCCGTGGAATGAGGGGAGGACTAATGGGACATGGACGAATCTTCATCTCTTGGCATTTGGCCCGGTCCCCATTGTTTTTCGTCAATCTGTGGGATTGGAGGTCTCCTTTCAGGTTTGTTAACTCAGGTGTCCCAACCAAAGAGGAATTCCAAAGCAGAGCCCTGGGGAAGAGTGAGAGGACAACCAAAACTATGGTTAAAATTTGGGGGCTAGGGGCATGTCAGACCCCATATGCTGTCTCTTCATCCAGCCCCTGAGAGGCCTTACTTGAGGACAGGGCTCAGGCTGAGGGTCACAATGTGTGTTTGTGACCAATGTGGCCCGCGAGCATGGGCGGGGCCTCATGGGCCACATTGGTTTCATCTACACTGAACTTTGGACAACATGCCAATCACAAGGTCTCTTGCCATGGGGAAGGAGTTCTGATTTCTGCATCATTTTCAACCCTGGGCAGTGGTTGGAGATAAGGTCTAGGTTCAAAAGCCTGAAAACCGCAGTTGGGTAGAGATGATGACCTAGGGCCATGGTGGGTCTGATGTGCTCAGTGTGCAGACAGCTGCCTGGTTGTTGGTCAGGAGGTTCGGGCTCAGGGTGTGTCAGACAGTGCATTAGTGCCCAGGTTAGATTATGTAATTTGGGTACAGTCGAGTGCCGTGTATTTTGATCCTCATTTGAGGTTCCTGGGCAGCTCATTAGGCAAGATATTTTTTCTCGAGGGCAGGCAGAGTGCTGCATTGTGGGTCCGGAATTGCCAAACTTGAGGGCTTCTGGGCCAGTACTGTGAGGACAGAAGTCTGAGACCACAAGCTAGACTTGGGCTTCAGGCCGAGGGCAAGGCAGGTACCCCCTGTACATCTGACCAATATCTCATGCATCTGAAGTCACGGCGAGGATCAGACGTTGGCTCAGGTTGTAGTTTCTGTGCATGACTGCCCCTTCATGAACGGAGAGGATTCTCAAGGCCATGGAGGTTTTTCCACTTTGGGAGTTCTGGGATGCCCCCTTCAAGGATTCCTTCTGCGGGACAATTGAGACCTGTTGGGCAGCTCCAACTCATCCCATATGGAATGACTCCAGAGCAACGTTCGAGGATGTATGCCAGGGAAGCCCGCCTCGCATTCCAAATTTCTCCTAGCAACAAGACAGTTGAGATCGGATGGCTCTGCGGGATCAACCGGGATGGCTGAGTTGAAATGGACTTTCCTGAGCTTGGGACCTAATGTGTGTTTGTGTCCATGAGGACCTCGGTATGGAGCGGTGGCACCGGGACTCTGAATTATTCTCCTAAGATTTTGACATAGGTCCCAAGCACAAGTTTCCTTGTGGAGACGAGATTTTTTCTGATGGGTGCCTCAGGAAACCCCCTCTGCTGGTATAGGAATCCATGCTTTTGAGGAGACATGCCTGTAAACCAAAGCCATGGATCCAATTATGGCCTAGGTTCCTGTCTGGTACCATCTCATTCTCTGGGGACATCCATGTATGTTATGAGTGGAGGTAGATGCTCAGCTGGTGTCAGACCGCCCTTGTTTGTCCAAAGAGACCTACATATTGGGATGGCCTCGGGGACTTTGGAGGGTTCTCCTAATTTGTACAATTTTGGACAATGGAATGGGCAGAATTACCATGCATGGGGTAGGAACAGTCCTTATGTGTGGCTCCAGGGGCCCCAGCCTGTAGGGTGTGTGGCCCAGGCCTTTGAGGACAGAAGTCTGAAAACACAAACTCAGCTTAAGTTTGGGGACGTAGGTGTGGCAGTCCCAATCTACAAAGCATGAGAAGAACTCTTCAATATACGAAGAAAGAGCGAGTCTGAGGCGCTTGCTCAGGCATTGGTCTCTGGATTTTGTGTCAACGATGGCCGTGGAATGTGGTGAATCTCATGGGCCATGGACAAACCTTCCTCTCTGTGGATTTGGCCCGGTCTCAATTGTTTTTCGTCAATCTGTGGGATGGGAGGTCTCCTTTCAGGTTTGTTACCTCAGGTGTCCCAACCAAAGAGGAATTCCAAAGCAGAGCCCTGGGGAAGAGTGAGGGGACAACCAAAACTATGGTTAAAATTTGGGGCCTAGGGGCATGGCAGGCCCCATATGCTGTCTCTTCATCCAGCCACTGAGAGGCCTTACTTGAGGACTGGGCTCAGGCTGAGGGTCACAATGTGTGTTTGTGACCAATGTGGCCCGCGAGCATGTGCGGGGCCTCATGGGCCACACTGGTTTCATCTACACAGAACTTTGGACAACATGCCAATCACAAGGTCTCTTGCCATGGGGAAGGAGTTCTGATTTCTGCATCATTTTCAACCCTGGGCTGTGGTTGGATATAAGGTCTAGGATCTGAATCCTGAAAACCACTGTTGGGAAGAGATGATGACCTAAGGCCATGGTGGTTCTGATGTGCTCAGTGTGCGGTCAGCTGCCTGGTTGTTGGTCAGGAGGTTCAGGCTCAGGTTGTGTCAGACAGTGCATTAGTGCCCAGGTTAGACTATATAATTTGGGTACATTCGAGTGCCGTTAGGTTGATCCTGATTTGAGGTGCCCAAGCAGTTCATTAGGCAAGATATTTTTTCTAGAGGGCAGGCACAGTGCTGCATTGTGGGTCCGGAATTGCCAAACGTGAGGGCATCTGGGCCAGTAGTGTGAGGACAAAAGTCTGAGAACAAAAGCTAGACTTGGGCTTCAGGCCGAGGGCAAGGCAGGTAGGCCCTGCACATCTGAACCAATATCTCATGCATCTGAAGTCACGACGAGGATCAGACGTTGGCTCAGGTTGTAGTTTCTGTGCATGACTGCCCCTTCATGAACGGAGAGGAATCTCAAGGCCATGAATGTTTTCCCACGTTGGGAGTTGTGGGATGCCCCCTTCAAGGATACCTACTGCGGGAGAATTGAGACCTGTTGGGCAGCTCCAACACATCCCATATGGAATGACTCCAGAGCAACGTTCGAGGATGGATGCCAGGGAAGCCCGCCTCGCATTCCAATTGTCTCCTAGCAACAAGACAGTTGAGATCGGATGGCTATTGGGAGCAACCAGGGTGGCTGAGTTGAAATGGACTTTCCTGAGCATGGGGCCTAATGTGTGTTTGTGTCCATGAGGACCTTGGAATGGGGCGGTGGCACCGGGACTCTGAAGTATTCTCCTAAGATTTTGACATAGGTCCCATGCACAAGTTTTTCGTGGAGACGAGATTTTTTCTGATGGATGCCTCAGGAAACCTGCTATGCTGGTATTGGAATCCAGGATTTTGAGGAGACATGCCTTTAAACCAAAGCAATGAGTCCGATTATGGCCGAGGGTCCGGTCTGGTTCCATCTCCTTCTCTTGGTACATCCATCTATGGTATGAGTGGAGGTAGATGCTCACCTGGTGTCAGTCCGCCTTTGTTTGTCCACAGAGACCTACATATTGGGATGGCCTCGGGGACTTTGGAGGGTTCTCCTAATTTGTACAATTTTGGACAATGGAATGGGCAGAATTCCCATGCATGGGGTAGGCACAGTCCTAATGTGTAGCTCCAGGGGCCCCAGCATGGAGGGTGTGTGGCCCAGGATTTGAGGACAGAAGTCTGAAAACACAAACTCAGCTTAGGTTTGGGGACGTAGGTATGGCAGGCCCAATCTACAAACCATGAGCAGAACTCTTCAGGATGTGAAGAAAGAACGAGTATGAGGCGCTTGCTCAGGCTTTGGTCTCTGGATTTTGTGTCAACGATGGCCGTGGAATGTGGGGAGGCCTCATGGGACATAGACGAATATTCCTCTCTGTGGATTTGGCCTGGTCCCAATTGTTTTTCGTCAATCTGTTGGATGGGAGGTCTCCTTTCAGTTTTGTTACCTCAGGTGTCCCAACCAAAGAGGAATTCCAAAGCAGAGCCCTGGGGAAGAGTGAAGGGACAACCCAAACTATGGTAAAAATTTGGGGCCTAGGGGCATGGCAAGCCCCATATGCTGTCTCTTCATCCAACCACTGAGAGGCCTTACTTGAAAACTGGGCTCAGGCTGAGGTTCACAATGTGTGTTTGTGACCAATGTGGCTTGCGAGCATGGGCGGGGACTCATGGGCCACACTGGTTTCAACTAAACTGAACTTTGGAGAAGATGCCAATCACACGGTCTCTTGCCATGGTGAAGGAGTTCTGATTTCTGCATCATTTTCAACCCTGGGCAGTGTTTGGAGATAAGGTCTAGGTTCGGAAGCCTGAAAACCGCAGTTTGGAAGAGATGATGACCTAAGGCCATGGTGGGTCTGATGTGCTCAGTGTGCGGTCAGCTGCCTGGTTGTTGGTCAGGAGGTTCGAGCTCAGGTTGTGTCAAACAGTGCATTGGTGCCCAGGTTAGACTATATAATTTGGGTACAGTCGAGTGCCGTGTAGGTTGATCCTCATTTAAGGTGACTGGGCAGCTCATTAGGCAAGATATTTTTTCTAGAGGGCAGGCACAGTGCTGCATTGTGGGTCCGGAATTGCCAAACTTGAGGGCTTCTGGGCCAGTAGTGTGAGGACAGAAGTCTGAGAACACAAGCTAGACTTGGGCTTCAGGCCGAGGGCAAGGCAAGTACCCCCTGCACATCTGAACCAATATCTCATGCATCTGAAGTCACGACGAGGATCAGACGTTGGCTCAGGTTGTAGTTTCTGTGCATGACTGCCTCTTCATGAACGGAGAGGAATCTCAAGGCCATGGAGGTTTTCCCACGTTGGGAGTTGTGGGATGCCCCCTTCAAGGATTCCTTCTGCGGGACAATTGAGACCTGTTGGGCAGCTCCAAAACATCCCATATGGAATGACTCCAGAGCACCGTTCGAGGATGGATGCCAGGAAAGATCGCCTCGCATTCCAATAGTCTCCTAGCTACAAGACAGTTGAGATCGGATGGCTCTGCGGGAGCAACCGGGGTGGCTGAGTTGAAATGGACTTTCCTGAGTATGGGGCCTAATATGTGTGTGTCCATGAGGACCTTGAAATGGGGCGGAGGCACCGGGACTCTCAATATTCTCATAATATTTTGACATAGTTCCCATGCATAAGTTTCCTAGTGGAGACGAGATTTTTTCTGATGGGTGCCTCAGGAAACCCCCTATGCTGGTATTGGAATCCAGGATTTTGAGGAGACATGCCTGTAAACCAAAGCAATGGATCCGATTACGGCCTAGGGTCCTGTCTGGTTCCATCTCCTTCTCTGAGGACATCCATCTATGGTATGAGTGGAGGTAGATGCTCAGCTGGTGTCAGACCGCCCTTGTTTGTCCACTGAGAACTACATATTGGGATGGCCTCGGGGACTTTGGAGGTTTCACCTAATTTGTACAATTTTGGACAATGGAATGGGCAGAATTCCCATGCATTGGGGAGGCATTGTCCTAATGTGTGGCTCCAGGGACCCCAGCCTAGAGGGTGTGTGGCCCAGGACTTTGAGGACAGAAGTCTGAAAACACAAACTCAGCTTAGGTTTGGGGACGCAGGTATGGCAGGCACATTCTACAAACCATGAGAAGAACTCTTCAGGACATGAAGAAAGAGCGAGTCTGAGGCACTTGCTCAGACTTTGGTCTCTGGATTTTGTGTCAACGATGGCCGTGGAATGTGGGGAGGCCTCATGGGCCATGGACGAATCTTCCTTCTGTGGATTTGGCCCAGTCCCCATTGTTTTTCGTCAATCTGTGGGATGGGAGGTCTCCTTTCAGGTTTGTTACCTCAGGTGTCCCAACCAAAGAGGAATTCCAAAGCAGAGCCTTGGGGAATAGTGAAGTGACAACCCAAACTATGGTTAAAATTTGGGGCCTAGAGGCATGGCAGGCCCCATATGCTGTCTCTTCATCCAACCACTGAGAGGCCTTACTTGAGGACTGGGCTCAGGCTGAGTGTCACAATGTGTGTTTGTGACCAATGTGGCTCGCGAGCATGGGTGGGGCCTCATGGGCCTCATTGGTTTCAACTACACTGAACTTTGGACAACATGCCAACCACAAGGTTTCTTGCCATGGAGAAGGAGTTATGATTTCTGCATCACCTTCAACCCTGGGCAGTGGTAGGAGATAAGGTCTAGGTTCGGAAGCCTGAAAACCGCAGTTTGGAAGAGATGATGTCCTAAGGCCATGGTGGGTCTGATGTGCTCATTGTGCGGTCAGCTGCCTGGTTGTTGGTCAGGAGGTTCGGGCTCAGGTTTTGTTAGACAGTGCTAGTGCCCAGGTTAGACTCTATAATTTGGGTACAGTCGAGTGCCGTGTAGGTTGATCCTCATTTGAGGTGCATGCGCAGCTCATTAGGCATGATATTTTTTCTAGAGGGCAGGCACAGTGCTGCATTGTGGGTCCGGAATTGCCAAACTTGAGGGCTTCTGGGCCAGTAGTGTGAGGACAGAAGTCTGAGAACACAAGCTAGACTTGGGCTTCAGGCCGAGGGCAAGGCAGGTACCCCCTGCACATCTGAACCAATATCTCATGCATCTGAAGTCACGGCGAGGATCAGGCGTTGGCTCAGGTTGTAGTTTCTGTGCATGACTGCCCCTTCATGAACGGAGAGGTATCTCAAGGCCATGGAGGTTTTCCCACGTTGGGAGTTGTGGGATGCCCCCTTCAAGGATACCTTCTGCGGGACAATTGAGACCTGTTGGGCAGCTCCAACACATCCCATATGGAATTACTCCAGAGCACAGATCGAGGATGGATGCCAAGGAAGCCCGCCTCGCATGCCAATTGTCTCCTAGCAACAAGACAGTTGAGATCGGATGGCTATTGGGAGCAACCGGGGTGGCTGAGTTGAAATGGACTTTCCTGAGCATGGGGCCTAATGTGTGTTTGTGTCCATGAGGACCTTGGAATGGGGCGGTGGCACCGGGACTCTGAAGTATTCTCCTAAGATTTTGACATAGGTCCCATGCACAAGTTTCCTCGTGGAGACGAGACTTTTTCTGATGGGTGCCTCAGGAAACCCCCTATGCTGGTATTGGAATCCAGAATTTTGAGGAGACATGCCTGTAAACCAAAGCAATGGATCCGACTATGGCATACGGTCCTGTCTGGTTCCATCTCATTCTCTGGGGACATCCATCTATGGTATGAGTGGAGGTAGATGCTCAGCTGGTGTCAGACCGCCCTTGTTTGTCCACAGAGACCTACATATTGGGATGGCCTCGGGGAATTTGGAGGGTTATCCTAATTTGTAGAATTTTGGACAATGGAATGGGCAGAATTCCCATGCATGGGGTAGGCACAGTCCTAATGTGTAGCTCCAGGGGCCCCAGCATGGAGGGTGTGTGGCCCAGGACTTTGAGGACAGAAGTCTGAAAACACAAACTCAGCTTAGGTTTGGGGACGTAGGTATGGCAGGCCCAATCTACAAACCATGAGCAGAACTCTTCAGGATGTGAAGAAAGAGCGAGTCTGAGGCGTTTGCTCAGGCTTTGGTCTCTGGATTTTGTGTCAACGATGGCCATGGAATGTTGGGAGGTCTCATGGGCCATGGACGAATCTTCCTCTCTGTGGATTTGGCCCGGTCTCAATTGTTTTTCGTCAATCTGTTGAATGGGAGGTCTCCTTTCAGTTTTGTTACCTCAGGTGTCCCAACCAAAGAGGAATTCCAAGGCAGAGCCCTGGGGAAGAGTGAAGGGACAACCCAAACTATGGTTAAAATTTGGGGCCTAGGGGCATGGCAGGCCCCATATGCTGTCTCTTCATCCAGCCACTGAGAGGCCTTACTTGAAGACTGGGCTCAGGCTGAGGTTCACAATGTGTGTTTGTGACCAATGTGGCTGGCGGGCATGGGCGGGGACTCATGGGCCACACTGGTTTCAACTAAACTGAACTTTGGAGAAGATGCCAATCACAAGGTCTCTTTCCATGGTGAAGGAGTTCTGATTTCTGCATCATTTTCAACCCTGGGCAGTGTTTGGAGATAAGGTCTAGGTTCGGAAGCCTGAAACCCGCAGTTGGGAAGAGATGATGACCTAAGGCCATGGTGGGTCTGATGTGCTCAGTGTGCGGTCAGCTGCCTGGTTGTTGGTCAGGAAGTTCGGGCTCAGGTTGTGTCAAACAGTGCATTGGTGCCCAGGTTAGACTCTATAATTTGGGTACAGTCGAGTGCCGTGTAGGTTGATCCTCATTTAAGGTGACTGGGCAGCTCATTAGGCAAGATATTTTTTCTAGAGGGCAGGCACAGTGCTGCATTGTGGGTCTGGGATTGCCAAACTTGAGGGCTTCTGGGCCAGTAGTGTGAGGACAGAAGTCTGAGAACACAAGCTAGACTTGGGCTTCAGGCCGAGGGCAAGGCAGGTACCCCCTGCACATCTGAACCAATATCTCATGCATCTGAAGTCACGGCGAGGATCAGACGTTGGCTCAGGTTGTAGTTTCTGTGCATGACTGCCCCTTCATGAACGGAGAGGAATCTCAAGGCCATGGAGGTTTTCCCACGTTGGGAGTTGTGGGATGCCCCCTTCAAGGATTCCTTCTGCGGGACAATTGAGACCTGTTGGGCAGCTCCAAAACATCCCATATGGAATGACTCCAGAGCACCGTTCGAGGATGGATGCCAGGAAAGATCGCCTCGCATTCCAATAGTCTCCTAGCTACAAGACAGTTGAGATCGGATGGCTCTGCGGGAGCAACCGGGGTGGCTGAGTTGAAATGGACTTTCCTGAGTATGGGGCCTAATATGTGTGTGTCCATGAGGACCTTGAAATGGGGCGGTGGCACCGGGACTCTCAAGTATTCTCATAATATTTTGACATAGTTCCCATGCATAAGTTTCCTAGTGGAGACGAGATTTTTTCTGATGGGTGCCTCAGGAAACCCCCTATGCTGGTATTGGAATTCAGGATTTTGAGGAGACATGCCTGTAAACCAAAGCAATGGATCCGATTACGGCCTAGGGTCCTGTCTGGTTCCATCTCCTTCTCTGAGGACATCCATCTATGGTATGAGTGGAGGTAGATGCTCAGCTGGTGTCAGACCGCCCTTGTTTGTCCACTGAGAACTACATATTGGACGGCCTCGGGGACTTTGGACAATGGAATGGGCAGAATTCCCATGCATTGGGGAGGCATTGTCCTAATGTGTGGCTCCAGGGACCCCAGCTAGAGGGTGTGTGGCCCAGTACTTTGAGGACAGAAGTCTGAAAACACAAACTCAGCTTAGGTTTGGGGACGCAGGTATGGCAGGCCCAATCTACAAACCATGAGAAGAACTCTTCAAGACATGAAGAAAGAGCGAGTCTGAGGCACTTGCTCAGGCTTTGGTCTCTTTATTTTGTGTCAACGATGGCCGTGGAATGTGGGGAGGCCTCATGGGCCATGGACGAATCTTCCTCTCTGTGGATTTTGCCCGGTCCCCATTGTTTTTCGTCAATCTGTGGGATGGGAGGTCTCCTTTCAGGAATGTTGCCTCAAGTGTCCCAACCAAAGAGGAATTCCAAAGCAGAGCCTTGGGGAATAGTGAAGTGACAACCCAAACTATGGTTAAAATTTGGGGCCTAGGGGCATGGCAGGCCCCATATGCTGTCTCTTCATCCAACCACTGAGAGGCCTTACTAAGGACTGGGTTAGGCTGAGTGTCACAATGTGTGTTTGTGACCAATGTGGCTCGCGAGCATGGGCGGGGCCTCATGGGCCACATTGGTTTCAACTACACTGAACTTTGGACAACATGCCAACTACAAGGTTTCTTGCCATGGGGAAGGAGTTCTGATTTCTGCATCACCTTCAACCCTGGGCAGTGGTAGGAGATAAGGTCTAGGTTCGGAAGCCTGAAAACCGCAGTTTGGAAGAGATGATGACCTAAGGCCATGGTTGGTCTGATGTGCTCAGTGTGCGGTCAGCTGCCTGGTTGTTGGTGGGGAGGTTCGGGCTCAGGTTTTGTTAGACAGTGCTAGTGCCCAGGTTAGACTCTATAATTTGGGTACAGTCGAGTGCCGTGTAGGTTGATCCTCATTTGAGGTGCCTGCGCAGCTCATTAGTCATGATATTTTTTCTAGAGGGCAGGCACAGTGCTGCATTGTGGGTCCGGAATTGCCAAACTTGAGGGCTTCTGGGCCAGTAGTGTGAGGACAGAAGTCTGAGAACACAAGCTAGTCTTGGGCTTCAGGCCGAGGGCAAGGCAGGTACCCCCTGCACATCTGAACCAATATCTCATGCATCTGAAGTCACGGCGAGGATCAGACGTTGGCTCAGGTTGTAGTTTCTGTGCATGACTGCCCCTTCATGAACGGAGAGGAATCTCAAGGCCATGGAGGTTTTCCCACGTTGGGAGTTGTGGGATGCCCCCTTCAAGGATACCTTCTGCGGGAGAATTGAGACCTGTTGGGCAGCTCCAACACATCCCATATGGAATGACTCCAGAGCACCAATCGAGGATGGATGCCAGGGAAGCCCGCCTCGCATTCCAATTGTCTCCTAGCAACAAGACAGTTGAGATCGGATGGCTATTGGGAGCAACCAGGGTGGCTGAGTTGAAATGGACTTTCCTGAGCATGGGGCCTAATGTGTGTTTGTGTCCATGAGGACCTTGGAATGGGGCGGTGGCACCGGGACTCTGAAGTATTCTCCTAAGATTTTGACATAGGTCCCATGCACAAGTTTTTCGTGGAGACGAGATTTTTTCTGATGGATGCCTCAGGAAACCTGCTATGCTGGTATTGGAATCCAGGATTTTGAGGAGACATGCCTGTAAACCAAAGCAACGGGTCCGATTATGGCCGAGGGTCCGGTCTGGTTCCATCTCCTTCTCTTGGTACATCCATCTATGGTATGAGTGGAGGTAGATGCTCAGCTGGTGTCAGTCCGCCTTTGTTTGTCCACAGAGACCTACATATTGGGATGGCCTCGGGGACTTTGTAGGGTTCTCCTAATTTGTACAATTTTGGACAATGGAATGGGCAGAATTCCCATGCATGGGGTAGGCACAGTCCTAATGTGTAGCTCCAGGGGCCCCAGCATGGAGGGTGTGTGGCCCAGGACTTTGAGGACAGAAGTCTGAAAACACAAACTCAGCTTAGGTTTGGGGACGTAGGTATGGCAGGCCCAATCTACAAACCATGAGCAGAACTCTTCAGGATGTGAAGAAAGAGCGAGTCTGAGGCGCTTGCTCAGGCTTTGGTCTCTGGATTTTGTGTCAACGATGGCCATGGAATGTGGGGAGGCCTCATGGGCCATGGACGAATCTTCCTCTCTGTGGATTTGGCCCGGTCTCAATTGTTTTTCGTCAATCTGTTGAATGGGAGGTCTCCTTTCAGTTTTGTTACCTCAGGTGTCCCAACCAAAGAGGAATTCCAAAGCAGAGCCCTGGGGAAGAGTGAAGGGACAACCCAAACTATGGTTAAAATTTGGGGCCTAGGGGCATGGCAGGCCCCATATGCTGTCTCTTCATCCAGCCACTGAGAGGCCTTACTTGAAGACTGGGCTCAGGCTGAGGTTCACAATGTGTGTTTGTGACCAATGTGGCTGGCGGGCATGGGCGGGGACTCATGGGCCACACTGGTTTCAACTAAACTGAACTTTGGAGAAGATGCCAATCACAAGGTCTCTTTCCATGGTGAAGGAGTTCTGATTTCTGCATCATTTTCAACCCTGGGCAGTGTTTGGAGATAAGGTCTAGGTTCGGAAGCCTGAAACCCGCAGTTGGGAAGAGATGATGACCTAAGGCCATGGTGGGTCTGATGTGCTCAGTGTGCGGTCAGCTGCCTGGTTGTTGGTCAGGAAGTTCGGGCTCAGGTTGTGTCAAACAGTGCATTGGTGCCCAGGTTAGACTCTATAATTTGGGTACAGTCGAGTGCCGTGTAGGTTGATCCTCATTTAAGGTGACTGGGCAGCTCATTAGGCAAGATATTTTTTCTAGAGGGCAGGCACAGTGCTGCATTGTGGGTCTGGGATTGCCAAACTTGAGGGCTTCTGGGCCAGTAGTGTGAGGACAGAAGTCTGAGAACACAAGCTAGACTTGGGCTTCAGGCCGAGGGCAAGGCAGGTACCCCCTGCACATCTGAACCAATATCTCATGCATCTGAAGTCACGGCGAGGATCAGACGTTGGCTCAGGTTGTAGTTTCTGTGCATGACTGCCCCTTCATGAACGGAGAGGAATCTCAAGGCCATGGAGGTTTTCCCACGTTGGGAGTTGTGGGATGCCCCCTTCAAGGATTCCTTCTGCGGGACAATTGAGACCTGTTGGGCAGCTCCAAAACATCCCATATGGAATGACTCCAGAGCACCGTTCGAGGATGGATGCCAGGAAAGATCGCCTCGCATTCCAATAGTCTCCTAGCTACAAGACAGTTGAGATCGGATGGCTCTGCGGGAGCAACCGGGGTGGCTGAGTTGAAATGGACTTTCCTGAGTATGGGGCCTAATATGTGTGTGTCCATGAGGACCTTGAAATGGGGCGGTGGCACCGGGACTCTCAAGTATTCTCATAATATTTTGACATAGTTCCCATGCATAAGTTTCCTAGTGGAGACGAGATTTTTTCTGATGGGTGCCTCAGGAAACCCCCTATGCTGGTATTGGAATTCAGGATTTTGAGGAGACATGCCTGTAAACCAAAGCAATGGATCCGATTACGGCCTAGGGTCCTGTCTGGTTCCATCTCCTTCTCTGAGGACATCCATCTATGGTATGAGTGGAGGTAGATGCTCAGCTGGTGTCAGACCGCCCTTGTTTGTCCACTGAGAACTACATATTGGACGGCCTCGGGGACTTTGGACAATGGAATGGGCAGAATTCCCATGCATTGGGGAGGCATTGTCCTAATGTGTGGCTCCAGGGACCCCAGCTAGAGGGTGTGTGGCCCAGTACTTTGAGGACAGAAGTCTGAAAACACAAACTCAGCTTAGGTTTGGGGACGCAGGTATGGCAGGCCCAATCTACAAACCATGAGAAGAACTCTTCAAGCCATGAAGAAAGAGCGAGTCTGAGGCACTTGCTCAGGCTTTGGTCTCTTTATTTTGTGTCAACGATGGCCGTGGAATGTGGGGAGGCCTCATGGGCCATGGACGAATCTTCCTCTCTGTGGCTTTTGCCCGGTCCGCATTGTTTTTCGTCAATCTGTGGGATGGGAGGTCTCCTTTCAGGAATGTTGCCTCAGGTGTCCCAACCAAAGAGGAATTCCAAAGCAGAGCCTTGGGGAATAGTGAAGTGACAACCCAAACTATGGTTAAAATTTGGGGCCTAGGGGCATGGCAGGCCCCATATGCTGTCTCTTCATCCAACCACTGAGAGGCCTTACTTAAGGACTGGGTTAGGCTGAGTGTCACAATGTGTGTTTGTGACCAATGTGGCTCGCGAGCATGGGCGGGGCCTCATGGGCCACATTGGTTTCAACTACACTGAACTTTGGACAACATGCCAACCACAAGGTTTCTTGCCATGGGGAAGGAGTTCTGATTTCTGCATCACCTTCAACCCTGGGCAGTGGTAGGAGATAAGGTCTAGGTTCGGAAGCCTGAAAACCGCAGTTTGGAAGAGATGATGACCTAAGGCCATGGTTGGTCTGATGTGCTCAGTGTGCGGTCAGCTGCCTGGTTGTTGGTGGGGAGGTTCGGGCTCAGGTTTTGTTAGACAGTGCTAGTGCCCAGGTTAGACTCTATAATTTGGGTACAGTCGAGTGCCGTGTAGGTTGATCCTCATTTGAGGTGCCTGCGCAGCTCATTAGTCATGATATTTTTTCTAGAGGGCAGGCACAGTGCTGCATTGTGGGTCCGGAATTGCCAAACTTGAGGGCTTCTGGGCCAGTAGTGTGAGGACAGAAGTCTGAGAACACAAGCTAGTCTTGGGCTTCAGGCCGAGGGCAAGGCAGGTACCCCCTGCACATCTGAACCAATATCTCATGCATCTGAAGTCACGGCGAGGATCAGACGTTGGCTCAGGTTGTAGTTTCTGTGCATGACTGCCCCTTCATGAACGGAGAGGAATCTCAAGGCCATGGAGGTTTTCCCACGTTGGGAGTTGTGGGATGCCCCCTTCAAGGATACCTTCTGCGGGAGAATTGAGACCTGTTGGGCAGCTCCAACACATCCCATATGGAATGACTCCAGAGCACCAATCGAGGATGGATGCCAGGGAAGCCCGCCTCGCATTCCAATTGTCTCCTAGCAACAAGACAGTTGAGATCGGATGGCTATTGGGAGCAACCAGGGTGGCTGAGTTGAAATGGACTTTCCTGAGCATGGGGCCTAATGTGTGTTTGTGTCCATGAGGACCTTGGAATGGGGCGGTGGCACCGGGACTCTGAAGTATTCTCCTAAGATTTTGACATAGGTCCCATGCACAAGTTTTTCGTGGAGACGAGATTTTTTCTGATGGATGCCTCAGGAAACCTGCTATGCTGGTATTGGAATCCAGGATTTTGAGGAGACATGCCTGTAAACCAAAGCAACGGGTCCGATTATGGCCGAGGGTCCGGTCTGGTTCCATCTCTTTCTCTAG
Organism: Mustela nivalis; assembly: GCF_964662115.1. Classification (NCBI taxonomy): domain Eukaryota; kingdom Metazoa; phylum Chordata; class Mammalia; order Carnivora; family Mustelidae; genus Mustela; species Mustela nivalis. Next base: position 23,343 of record NW_028134916.1, on the reverse strand, counting down.
GTACATCCATCTATGGTATGAGTGGAGGTAGATGCTCAGCTGGTGTCAGTCCGCCTTTGTTTGTCCACAGAGACCTACATATTGGGATGGCCTCGGGGATTGTAGGGTTCTCCTAATTTGTACAATTTTGGACAATGGAATGGGCAGAATTCCCATGCATGGGGTAGGCACAGTCCTAATGTGTAGCTCCAGGGGCCCCAGCATGGAGGGTGTGTGGCCCAGGACTTTGAGGACAGAAGTCTGAAAACACAAACTCAGCTTAGGTTTGGGGACGTAGGTATGGCAGGCCCAATCTACAAACCATGAGCAGAACTCTTCAGGATGTGAAGAAAGAGCGAGTCTGAGGCGCTTGCTCAGGCTTTGGTCTCTGGATTTTGTGTCAACGATGGCCATGGAATGTGGGGAGGCCTCATGGGCCATGGACGAATCTTCCTCTCTGTGGATTTGGCCCGGTCTCAATTGTTTTTCGTCAATCTGTTGAATGGGAGGTCTCCTTTCAGTTTTGTTACCTCAGGTGTCCCAACCAAAGAGGAATTCCAAAGCAGAGCCCTGGGGAAGAGTGAAGGGACAACCCAAACTATGGTTAAAATTTGGGGCCTAGGGGCATGGCAGGCCCCATATGCTGTCTCTTCATCCAGCCACTGAGAGGCCTTACTTGAAGACTGGGCTCAGGCTGAGGTTCACAATGTGTGTTTGTGACCAATGTGGCTGGCGGGCATGGGCGGGGACTCATGGGCCACACTGGTTTCAACTAAACTGAACTTTGGAGAAGATGCCAATCACAAGGTCTCTTTCCATGGTGAAGGAGTTCTGATTTCTGCATCATTTTCAACCCTGGGCAGTGTTTGGAGATCAGGTCTAGGTTCGGAAGCCTGAAACCCGCAGTTGGGAAGAGATGATGACCTAAGGCCATGGTGGGTCTGATGTGCTCAGTGTGCGGTCAGCTGCCTGGTTGTTGGTCAGGAAGTTCGGGCTCAGGTTGTGTCAAACAGTGCATTGGTGCCCAGGTTAGACTCTATAATTTGGGTACAGTCGAGTGCCGTGTAGGTTGATCCTCATTTAAGGTGACTGGGCAGCTCATTAGGCAAGATATTTTTTCTAGAGGGCAGGCACAGTGCTGCATTGTGGGTCTGGGATTGCCAAACTTGAGGGCTTCTGGGCCAGTAGTGTGAGGACAGAAGTCTGAGAACACAAGCTAGACTTGGGCTTCAGGCCGAGGGCAAGGCAGGTACCCCCTGCACATCTGAACCAATATCTCATGCATCTGAAGTCACGGCGAGGATCAGACGTTGGCTCAGGTTGTAGTTTCTGTGCATGACTGCCCCTTCATGAACGGAGAGGAATCTCAAGGCCATGGAGGTTTTCCCACGTTGGGAGTTGTGGGATGCCCCCTTCAAGGATTCCTTCTGCGGGACAATTGAGACCTGTTGGGCAGCTCCAAAACATCCCATATGGAATGACTCCAGAGCACCGTTCGAGGATGGATGCCAGGAAAGATCGCCTCGCATTCCAATAGTCTCCTAGCTACAAGACAGTTGAGATCGGATGGCTCTGCGGGAGCAACCGGGGTGGCTGAGTTGAAATGGACTTTCCTGAGTATGGGGCCTAATATGTGTGTGTCCATGAGGACCTTGAAATGGGGCGGTGGCACCGGGACTCTCAAGTATTCTCATAATATTTTGACATAGTTCCCATGCATAATTTTCCTAGTGGAGACGAGATTTTTTCTGATGGGTGCCTCAGGAAACCCCCTATGCTGGTATTGGAATTCAGGATTTTGAGGAGACATGCCTGTAAACCAAAGCAATGGATCCGATTACGGCCTAGGGTCCTGTCTGGTTCCATCTCCTTCTCTGAGGACATCCATCTATGGTATGAGTGGAGGTAGATGCTCAGCTGGTGTCAGACCGCCCTTGTTTGTCCACTGAGAACTACATATTGGACGGCCTCGGGGACTTTGGACAATGGAATGGGCAGAATTCCCATGCATTGGGGAGGCATTGTCCTAATGTGTGGCTCCAGGGACCCCAGCTAGAGGGTGTGTGGCCCAGTACTTTGAGGACAGAAGTCTGAAAACACAAACTCAGCTTAGGTTTGGGGACGCAGGTATGGCAGGCCCAATCTACAAACCATGAGAAGAACTCTTCAAGACATGAAGAAAGAGCGAGTCTGAGGCACTTGCTCAGGCTTTGGTCTCTTTATTTTGTGTCAACGATGGCCGTGGAATGTGGGGAGGCCTCATGGGCCATGGACGAATCTTCCTCTCTGTGGATTTTGCCCGGTCCCCATTGTTTTTCGTCAATCTGTGGGATGGGAGGTCTCCTTTCAGGAATGTTGCCTCAGGTGTCCCAACCAAAGAGGAATTCCAAAGCAGAGCCTTGGGGAATAGTGAAGTGACAACCCAAACTATGGTTAAAATTTGGGGCCTAGGGGCATGGCAGGCCCCATATGCTGTCTCTTCATCCAACCACTGAGAGGCCTTACTTAAGGACTGGGTTAGGCTGAGTGTCACAATGTGTGTTTGTGACCAATGTGGCTCGCGAGCATGGGCGGGGCCTCATGGGCCACATTGGTTTCAACTACACTGAACTTTGGACAACATGCCAACCACAAGGTTTCTTGCCATGGGGAAGGAGTTCTGATTTCTGCATCACCTTCAACCCTGGGCAGTGGTAGGAGATAAGGTCTAGGTTCGGAAGCCTGAAAACCGCAGTTTGGAAGAGATGATGACCTAAGGCCATGGTTGGTCTGATGTGCTCAGTGTGCGGTCAGCTGCCTGGTTGTTGGTGGGGAGGTTCGGGCTCAGGTTTTGTTAGACAGTGCTAGTGCCCAGGTTAGACTCTATAATTTGGGTACAGTCGAGTGCCGTGTAGGTTGATCCTCATTTGAGGTGCCTGCGCAGCTCATTAGTCATGATATTTTTTCTAGAGGGCAGGCACAGTGCTGCATTGTGGGTCCGGAATTGCCAAACTTGAGGGCTTCTGGGCCAGTAGTGTGAGGACAGAAGTCTGAGAACACAAGCTAGTCTTGGGCTTCAGGCCGAGGGCAAGGCAGGTACCCCCTGCACATCTGAACCAATATCTCATGCATCTGAAGTCACGGCGAGGATCAGACGTTGGCTCAGGTTGTAGTTTCTGTGCATGACTGCCCCTTCATGAACGGAGAGGAATCTCAAGGCCATGGAGGTTTTCCCACGTTGGGAGTTGTGGGATGCCCCCTTCAAGGATACCTTCTGCGGGAGAATTGAGACCTGTTGGGCAGCTCCAACACATCCCATATGGAATGACTCCAGAGCACCAATCGAGGATGGATGCCAGGGAAGCCCGCCTCGCATTCCAATTGTCTCCTAGCAACAAGACAGTTGAGATCGGATGGCTATTGGGAGCAACCAGGGTGGCTGAGTTGAAATGGACTTTCCTGAGCATGGGGCCTAATGTGTGTTTGTGTCCATGAGGACCTTGGAATGGGGCGGTGGCACCGGGACTCTGAAGTATTCTCCTAAGATTTTGACATAGGTCCCATGCACAAGTTTTTCGTGGAGACGAGATTTTTTCTGATGGATGCCTCAGGAAACCTGCTATGCTGGTATTGGAATCCAGGATTTTGAGGAGACATGCCTGTAAACCAAAGCAACGGGTCCGATTATGGCCGAGGGTCCGGTCTGGTTCCATCTCCTTCTCTTGGTACATCCATCTATGGTATGAGTGGAGGTAGATGCTCAGCTGGTGTCAGTCCGCCTTTGTTTGTCCACAGAGACCTACATATTGGGATGGCCTCGGGGACTTTGTAGGGTTCTCCTAATTTGTACAATTTTGGACAATGGAATGGGCAGAATTCCCATGCATGGGGTAGGCACAGTCCTAATGTGTAGCTCCAGGGGCCCCAGCATGGAGGGTGTGTGGCCCAGGACTTTGAGGACAGAAGTCTGAAAACACAAACTCAGCTTAGGTTTGGGAACGTAGGTATGGCAGGCCCAATCTCTAAACCATTAGCAGAACTCTTCAGGATATGAAGAAAGAGCGAGTCTGAGGCGCTTGCTCAGGCTTTGGTCTCTGGATTTTTTGTCAACGATGGCCGTGGAATGTGGGGAGGCCTCATGGGACATAGACGAATCTTCCTCTTTGTGGATTTGGCCCGGTCCCAATTGTTTTTCGTCAATCTGTTGGATGGGAGGTCTTCTTTCAGTTTTGTTACCTCAGGTGTCCCAACCAAAGAGGAATTCCAAAGCAGAGCCCTGGGGAAGAGTGAAGGGACAACCCAAACTATGGTTAAAATTTGGGGCCTAGGGGCATGGCAGGCCCCATATGCTGTCTCTTCATCCAGCCACTGAGAGGCCTTACTTGAAGACTGGGCTAGGGCTGAGGGTCACAATGTGTGTTTGTGACCAATGTCCCTCCCGAGCATGGGCGGGGCCTCATGGGCCACACTGTTTTCAAATAAACTGAACTTTGGAGAAGATGCCAATCACAAGGTCTCTTGCCATGGTGAAGGAGTTCTGATTTCTGCATCATTTTCAACTTTGGGCAGTGGTTGGAGATAAGGTCTAGTTTCGGAAGCCTGAAAACTGCAGGTGGGAAGAGATGATGACCTAAGGCCATGGTGGGTCTGATGTGCTCAGTGTGTGGTCAGCTGCCTGGTTGTTGGTCAGGAGGTTCGGGCTCAGGTTGTGTCAGACAGTGCATTAGTGCCCAGGTTAGACTATGTAATTTGGGTACAGTCGAGTGCCATGTATGTTGATCCTTATTTGAGGTGCATGGGCAGCTCATAGGCAAGATATTTTTACTCGAGGGCAGGCAGAGTGCTGCCTTGTGGGTCGGGAATTGCCAAATTGAGGGCTTCTGGGCCAATAATGTGAGGACAGAAATCTGAGACCACAAGCTAGATTTGGGCTTCAGGCCGAGGGCAAGGCAGGTACCCCCTGCACATCTGAACCAATATCTCATGCATCTGAAGTCACGGCGAGTATCAGGCGTTGGCTCAGGTTGTCGTTTCGGTGCATGACTGCCCCTTCATGAACGGAGTGGAATCTCAAGGCCATTGAGGTTTTCCAACGTTGGGAGTTGCGGGATAACCCCTTCAAGTATTCCTTCTGCGGGACAATTGAGACCTGTTGGGCAGCTCCAACACATCCCATATGGAATGACTCCAGAGCACCATTCGAGGATGGATGCCAGGGTAGCCCGCCTCGCATTCCAATTGTCTCCTAGCAACAAGACAGTTGAGATCGGAGGGCTCTGCAGGAGCAACCGGGTTGGCTGAGTTGAAATGGACTTTCCTGAGCATGGGGCCTAATGTGTGTTTGTGTCCATGAGTACCTTGGAATGGGGCGGTGGCACCGGGACACTGAAGTATGCTCCTAAGATTTTGACATGGGTTCCATGCACAAGTTTCCTCGTGGAGACGAGATTTTTTTTGATGGGTGCCTCAGGAAAGCCCCTATGCTGGTATTGGAATCCAGGATTTTGAGGAGACATGCCTGTAAACCAAAGCAATGGATCCGATTATGGCCTAGGGTCCTGTCTGGTACCATATCCTTCACTGGGGACATCCATGTATGGTATGAGTGGACGTAGATGCTCAGCTGGTGTCAGACCGCCCTTGTTGTCCACGGAGACCTAGATATTGGGATGGCCACGGGGACTTTGGAGGGTTCTCCTAATTTGTACAATTTTGGACAATGGAATGGGCAGAATTCCCATACATGGAATAGGCACAGTCCTAATGTGTGGCTCCAGGGGTGCCAGTCTGGAGTGTGTGTTGCCCAGGAATTTGAGGACAGAAGTCTGAAAACACAAACTCAGATTAGGTTTGGGGACGTAGGTATGGCAGGCCCAATCTACAAACCATGAGAAGAACTCTTCAGGATATTTAGAAAGAGCGAATCTGAGGCTCTTGCTCAGGCTTTGGTCTCTGGATTTTGTGTCAACGATGGTCGTGGAATGTGGGAAGGCCTCATGTGCCAGGGACGAATCTTCGTCTCTGTGGATTTGGCCCGGTCCCAATTGTTTTTCGTCAATCTGTGGGATGGGAGGTCTCCTTTCAGGTTTGTTACCTTAGGTGTCCCAACCAAAGAGGAATTCCAAAGTAGAGCCCTGGGGAAGAGTGAAGGGACAACCCAAACTATGGTTAAAATTTGGGGCCTAGGGGCATGGCAGGCCCCATATGCTGTCTCTTCATCCAGCCACTGAGAGGCATTCCTTGAGGACTGGGCTCAGGCTGAGGGTCACAATGTGTTTTTGTGACCAATGTGGCTCGGGAGCATGGGCGGGGCCTCATGGGCCACACTGGTTTCAACTTCACTGAACTTTGGACAACATGCCAATCACAAGGTCTCTTGCCATGGGGAAGGAGTTCTGATTTCTGCATCATTTTCAACCTTGGGCAGTGGTTGGAGATAAGGTCTAGGTTCGGAAGCCTGAAAACCGCAGTTGGGAAGAGATGATGACCTAAGGCCATGGTGGGTCTGATGTGCTCAGTGTGCGGTCAGCTGCCTGGTTTTTGGTCGGGAGGTTCGGGCTCATGTTGTGTCAGACAGTGCATTAGTGCCCAGGTTAGACTATGTAATTTGGGTACAGTCGAGTGCCGTGTAGGTTGATCGTCATTTGAGGTGCCTGGGCAGCTCATAGGCAAGATATTTTTTCTCGAGGGCAGGCAGAGTGCTGCATTGTGGGTCCGGAATTGCCAAACTTGAGGGCTTCTGGGCCAGTAGTATGAGGACGGAAGTCTGAGACCACAGGCTAGACTTGGGCTTCAGGCCGAGGGCAAGGCAGGTGCCCCCTGCAGATCTGAACCAATATCTCATGCATCTGAAGTCACGGCGAGGATCAGACGTTGGCTCAGGTTGTAGTTTCTGTGCATGACTGCCCTTCATGAACGGAGAGGAATCTCAAGGCCATGGAGATTTTCCCACTTTGGGAGTTGTGGGATAACCCCTTCAAGGATTCCTTCTGCGGGACAATTGAGACCTGTTGGGCAGCTCCAACACATCCCATATGGAATGACTCCAGAGCACCAATCGAGGATGGATCCCAGGGTAGCCCGCCTCGCATTCCAATTGTCTCCTAGCAACAAGACAGTTGAGATCGGAGGGCTCTGCAGGAGCAACCGGGTTGGCTGAGTTGAAATGGACTTTCCTGAGCATGGGGCCTAATGTGTGTTTGTGTCCATGAGTACCTTGGAATGGGGCGGTGGCACCGGGACTCTGAAGTATGCTCCTAAGATTTTGACATAGGTTCCATGCACAAGTTTTCTCTTGGAGACGAGATTTTTTCTGATGAGTGCCTCAGGAAAGCCCCTATGCTGGTATTGGAATCCAGGATTTTGAGGAGACATGCCTGTAAACCAAAGCAATGGATCCGATTATGGCCTAGGGTCCTGTCTGGTACTATATCCTTCACTGGGGACATCCATCTATGGTATGAGTGGACGTAGATGCTCAGCTGGTGTCAGACCGCCCTTGTTGTCCACTGAGACCTAGATATTGGGATGGCCTCGGGGACATTGGAGGGTTCTCCTAATTTGTTAAATTTTGGACAATGGAATGGGCAGAATTCCCATGCATGGGGTAGGCACAGTCCTAATGTGTGGCTCCAGGGGCGCCAGCCTGGAGTGTGTGTTGCCCAGGAATTTGAGGACAGAAGTCTGAAAACACAAACTCAGCTTAAGTTTGGGGACGTAGGTATGGCAGGCCCAATCTACAAACCATGAGAAGAACTCTTCAGGATATTTAGAAAGAGCGAGTCTGAGGCTCATGCTCAGGCTTTGGTCTCTGGATTTTGTGTCAACGATGGTCGTGGAATGTGGGGAGTCCTCATGGGCCATGGACGAATCTTCCTCTCTGTTAATTTGGCCCGGTCCCAATTGTTTTTCGTCAATCTGTGCGATGGGAGGTCTCCTTTCAGTTTTGTTACCTCAGGTGTCCCAACCAAAGAGGAATTCCAAAGCAGAGCCCTGGGGAAGAGTGAAGGGACAACCCAAACTATGGTTAAAATTTGGGGCCTAGGGGCATGGCAGGCCCCAATGCTGTCTCTTCATCCAGCCACTGAGAGGCATTCCTTGAGGACTGAGCTCAGGCTGAGGGTCACAATGTGTGTTTGTGACCAATGTGGCTCGGGAGCATGGGCGGGGCCTCATGGGCCACACTGGTTTCAACTTCACTGAACTTTGGACAACATGCCAATCACAAGGTCTCTTGCCATGGGGAAGGAGTTCTGATTTCTGCATCATTTTCAACCCTGGGCAGTGGTTGGAGATAAGGTCTAGGTTCGGAAGCCTGAAAATCGCAGTTTGGAAGAGATGATGACCTAAGGCCATGGTGGGTCTGAAGTGCTCAGTGTGCGGTCAGCTGCCTGGTTGTAGGTCAGGAGGTTCGTGCTCAGGTTGTGTCAGACAGTGCATTAATGCCCAGATTAGACTATGTAATTTGGGTACAGTCGAGTGCCGTGTAGGTTGATCCTCATTTGAGGTGCCTGGGCAGCTCATTAGGCAAGATATTTTTTCTCAAGGGAGGGAGAGTGCTGCATTGTGGGTCCGGATTTGCCAAACTTGAGGGCTTCTGGGCCAGTAGTGTGAGGACAGATATCTGAGACCACAAGCTAGACTTGGGCTTCAGGCCGAGGGCATGGCAGGTACCCCTTGCACATCTGAACCAATATCTCATGCATCTGAAGTCACGGCGAGGATCAGACGTTGGCTCAGGTTGTAGTTTCTGTGCATGACTGAAGGTTGAGACGGACAGGCCCTTAGGCCCTAATCTCAACTCTTGCTTTGTTTTCCAGGTGTCACTCCTCAGAGGCTTTGGTTCGAAGAACAGGATATGGGGCTTTCCTGAGGCACTGAACAGAACTTCTCTCGTCTACACATGGGATGCTTCCTTGTTGGAGCTGTGTCAAACACCTCAGGTTGGAGAATCCTGCAGAGTCCCTGAGCCACATCCACATACCAAGGTCTCCCAGGCCACCAAGCCACAGTAGGACTCATCTTCAGGAGAGTCCATTTCAACTCTCCCCTCTGGGTAGCTCACCCAGGAGCCCGCAGATTGAGCCTGCCTTGTCCTGACTAAAGAGTGGGAATATGAGGTGCGTTCCCAGGATCCATGCTTAGACACCTGCTCTCGAGTCTTTCCGTATGGGGCCTCCTGGAACCATCCAATAGCACTCGACTGTCGTGCAGAAGGAAACCTTGAGGTTTGGAGTAGTTCACAAATCCCATCGTAGGCAAACCTCCCTGGCCTCATGAAGCCCCCACACCCTTTAGGAAGAGGCCATGCTGGACAAAAACTCTAGCCTGAGGCACGTCTCAGAGTTGACATGACCTCAGTGCAGGAGATCTCGATTCAGCCTCTCAGAGTGGGCCTGCCGTGCCATCGGACCCAAACCTCACGCTAGCTTGTGTTTTCAGACTTCCTTCCTCACACTCCTGGCAAACAAGCCCTCCAGACTAGGAACTCCAGAACCACAACCCAGCCCAGGGTCTGCCGAAGGGAAGAAAAACGTTTCCCTGTGGGGCTCTCTCCAGAAAACCCAGATGAGGATCAACCTGCTCGGGCCTCGACGGTACCCGAACTGGATAGGCTGCTCTGGGCACTCATGCTCTGTCTGACACAGCCTGAAGCCAGACGTCCAGACAGACAAGGAGACAGGTGGCCGCACACCCAGCACTACGGACACGCCATGGTCTTATGCCGTCACCTTTTCCTAACCTTGGTTTTCAGATATCTGAACTTAGACATTATATCAGTTCTCCACACAGCTGGGTATTGCAAGCACAACACAGAACTCCTCCTTCCCCGTGGCTGTAAAGCTTGCTCTTGGCATGGAGTCACACCTTCAGGGTGGGAGAAACCTTCCTGGTTCCTGATGCCACGCCCAAACTTGAGTGCTGCTTGGGCACAAATTCCCACTCTGAACCTCAGCATGAGCCCCATGTCAAAGAAAGGCCTGTCAGGGCCTGGGCCAAGAGCCCGCATATGGGGCTTGCCAAGCCCCTATGCACCCAATCCTCACCAGTGTTTGAGTTTTCCAGTCGCCCAGCCCGTACCTGGGGCTCTGCTCTGGAATCCCTTTCTTGGAGAGACACATGAGCCAGACAACACGACTCCACCCTTCCCACAAAATGACCCCAAACTCTTGGGAGCTGGGACATATCCCCAGACAGAGATACTCGTCCACAGTCCCTGAGGCCACCCCTCCAATCCACGGCTATCCCGGACACAACATCCAGAGACAAAAGCCTGAAGGAACGCCTCCCACTCGCCCTTGTTTCAGAGGCCCAGGAGCTCCCTCTCGGGCTGTACATCCGGCCTGCCATACCCTAGGCGCCACTCATAAGCTGAGTTTGTGTTTTCAGACTTCTGTGCCCACAGCCTGGACCCACAAAACCGCCAGGCTAGGGCCTCTGGAGCCACAGCGAAAGATTGTGCCTGCCCTCTCCAAGGATATTGTGCCCAATCCATTGACCACAACGCTACAGGTTAGGGAAAAGCTCCAAGGCCCCTGAGGCCATCAATAGTGTAGGCCACCCTGGACTAAGAGGGGCTCTCTGACACCAGCGGAGCAACTATCTCCACTTAGACTCTCAGACAGTGTCCCCAGAGACAGAAGGTTGAAATGGACAGGCCCCCAGGCCCTAATCTGAACCTTAGCTTTGGTTTCCATGTGTCCGTCCTCAGAGGTCTGTTTTCGTAGACCAGCACACGGGGCTTTTCTGAAGCACCAAACCAAACCTCTCTAGTCTCCACATGGGGAGCTTACTTACTGGGGATGTATCAAACCCTTCAGGTAGGAGAGTTCCGCAGGGCCACTGAACAACCAGCACATTCCAAGGTTTCCATGGACCCAAACGCACATTATGACGCATCCTCAGGAGAGGCCTTTCATCTCAGCCCCCTGGTTAGCGTGCCCCACAGGCAGCAGATCAAACATATCTTGTGGCTAATGGCCAATGGGAATGCGAGGCATGCTGTACAGGGATCCATCCTTCGAACCGTGCTCTCCAGTCCTTCCGTATGGTATGTCCTGGAGCCATGCAAAAGGACTCGAATATCCCACAGAAGGAAACCTGGTGGTTTGGGGCAACCTCCAAACTAAGCGTGGGAAAACTTCCTTGGCCTCATGAGGCCCCCGCTTCATGAAGGTGCCATCATGGACACATACTCCAGCCTCAGCCAACGTCTGATCCTCAGCCTGACTTCAGATGCAGGAGATTTTGATTCAGCCTCTGCCTAGTGGGCCTGCTCTGCCCTTGGCTCCAATCCTCACTTTAGCTTGTGTTCCTAGACTTCCGTCCTCACACTCCTGGCCCACAAACCCTCCCTACTGGGAATACTGGGGCCACAATGAAGCACTCCGCCTGTCTCCCAGGAGAAAAACTTTGTCTATGGTGCTGCCCAGAAACCCCAAATGAGGATCAAACTGCTTGGCCCTCGGCAACACCCCAATTGCATAGGCTACCTTAACCACTGATGCTCTGTCGCAAATAGCCTGAGCCCAGACCTTCCAACAGACACCGACACAGCTGGCTGCACACCCAGCACATTGGACCCGCCACTGCCTTAGGCCACCATCCATTCCCAACCTGGGTTTTCAGTCATCAGAACCTAGACCTTATCTCCAATCCCTGCACAGGGCGGAACCTGATGCACAAGTCAGAACCCCTCCTTCCCCATGGCAAGAAACCTTGCTGCTGGCAGTGAGTCAAACCTTCAGTGTAGGAGAAAACGGCATGGCCCATGAGGCCACGCCCCTGTGTGAGGGCCGCCTTGGGCACAAACACACATTGTGACCCTCAGCGTGAGTACCTTATTCAAGTAACGCCTCTCAGTGATTGGACCAAGAGCCCGCATATGTGGCTTGCCATGCCCATAGGCACGCAGGACTAACTAGATGGTGTGTATTCCAGTTGAGGGAACCCACTGCTGTGCTCTAGAGTCCCTCTCCTGGGGGGTCCCCTGTGGCAGAAAACAGTACTCTTCCCTTCCCACAGAATGAACCCAAACACTTGGGAGCTTGGACAATCCCCCGAGAGGAAGGCTCTTCCTCGGCCCCTGAAGCAACCCCTACCCTGAACGGCCACTGTGAACGCAACACCCAGAGACAAAAGCCTGAGCGACTGCCTCCCACTTGCCCTCCTTTGATATCCAGAGGATCTCCCCTCTCGGACTGGAGATCAGGCCTGCCATTACCTTGGCCCCTACCTGAGCCAAGTTTGCTTTTTCAGACATCTGTCCCCACAGCCCTGGCAAACACAGCCTCTAGGCTGGGTCCTCTGGAGCCATACCACAGGACCATGCCTGCTCTCTCCTGGGAAACTCTGTCCATTCCTTTGGCCACACACCTCCAGAATATGAGAAACCTCAAGTCCCCGAGGACATACCATTACCGGGAGCCTCCCTGCACACACAGGGGCCTTCGGACACAAGCTGAGCTGCTACCTCCTTGAAGGCATGCACACAGATGTCAACAGAGATAGAAGGTTGAGCCGGACAGGCCCTTAGGCCCTAATCTCAACTCTTGCTTTGTTTTCCAGGTGTCACTCCTCAGAGGCTTTGGTTCGAAGAACAGGATATGGGGCTTTCCTGAGGCACTGAACAGAACTTCTCTCATCTCCACATGGGATGCTTCCTTGTTGGAGCCGTGTCAAACACCTCAGGTTGGAGAATCCTGCAGAGTCCCTGAGCCACCTCCACATTCCAAGGTCTCCCAGGCCACCAAGCCACAGTAGGACTCATCTTCAGGAGAGTCCATTTCATCTCTCCCCTCTGGGTAGCTCACCCAGGAGCCCGCAGATTGAGCCTGCCTTGTCCTGACTAAAGAGTGGGAATATGAGGTGGCGTTCCCAGGCATCCATGCTTAGACACCTGCTCTCGAGTCTTTCCGTATGGGGCCTCCTGGAACCATCCAATAGCACTCGACTTTCGTGCAGAAGGAAACCTTGAGGTTTGGAGTAGTTCACAAATCCCATCGTAGGCAAATTTTCCTGGCCTCATGAGGCCCCCACACCATTCAGGAAGAGGCCATGCTGGACAAAAACTCTAGCCTGAGGCACGTCTCAGAGTTGAAATGACCTCAGTGCAGGAGATCTATATTCAGCCTCTCAGAGTGGGCCTGCCGTGCCATCGGTCCCAAACCTCACGCTAGCTTGTGTTTTCAGACTTCCTCCCTCTCGGGCTGTACATCCGGCCTGCCATACCCTAGGCGCCACTCATAAGCTGAGTTTGTGTTTTCAGACTTCTGTCCCCTCAGCCTGGACCCACACCACCGCCAGGCTAGGGCCTCTGGAGCCACAGCGAAAGATTGTGCCTGCCCTCTCCAAGGAAATTGTGCCCAATCCATTGACCACAACCCTACAGGTTAGGGAAAAGCTCCAAGGCCCCTGAGGCCATCAATAGTGTAGGCCACCCTGGACTAAGAGGGGCTCTCTGACACCAGCGGAGCAACTATCTCCACTTAGACTCTCAGACAGTGTCCCCAGAGACAGAAGGTTGAAATGGACAGGCCCCCAGGCCCTAATCTGAACCTTAGCTCTGGTTTCCATGTGTCCGTCCTCAGAGGTCTGTTTTCGTAGACCAGCACACGGGGCTTTTCTGAGGCACCAAACCAAACCTCTCTCGCCTCCACATGGGGAGCTTACTTACTGGGGATGTATCAAACCCTTCAGGTAGGAGAGTTCCGCAGGGCCACTGAACAACCAGCACATTCCAAGGTTTCCATGGACCCAAACGCACATTATGATGCATCCTCAGGAGAGGCCATTTCAACTCAGCCCCCTGGTTAGCGTGCCCCAGAGGCAGCAGATCAAACATATCTTGTGGCTAATGGCCAATGGGAATGCGAGGCATGCTGTACAGGGATCCATCCTTCGAACCGTGCTCTCCAGTCCTTCCGTATGGTATGTCCTGAGCCATGCAACAGGACTCGAATGTCCCACAGAAGGAAACCTGGTGGTTTGGGGCAACCTCCAAACTCAGCGTGGGAAAACTTCCTTGGCCTCATGAGGCCCCCGCTTCATGAAGGTGCCATCATGGGCACATACTCCAGCCTCAGCCAACGTCTGATCCTCAGCCTGACTTCAGATGCAGGAGATTTTGATTCAGCCTCTGCCTAGTGGGCCTGCTCTGCCCTTGGCTCCAATCCTCACTTTAGCTTGTGTTCCTAGACTTCCGTCCTCACACTCCTGGCTCCTGGCCCACAAACCCTCCCTTCTGGGAATTCTGGGGCCACAATGAAGCACTCCGCCTGCCTCCCAGGAGAAAAACTTTGTCTATGGTGCTGCCCAGAAACCCCAAATGAGGATCAAACTGCTTGGCCCTCGGCAACACCCCAATTGCATAGGCTACCTTAACCACTGATGCTCTGTCGCAAATAGCCTGAGCCCAGACCTTCCAACAGACACCGACACAGTTGGCTGCACACCCAGCACATTGGACCCGCCACTGCCTTAGGCCACCATCCATTCCCAACCTGGGTTTTCAGTCATCAGAAACTAGACCTTATCTCCAATCCCTGCACAGGGCGGAAACTGATGCACAAGTCAGAACCCCTCCTTCCCCATGGCAAGAAACCTTGCTGCTGGCAGTGAGTCAAACCTTCAGTGTAGGAGAAAACGGCATGGCCCATGAGGCCACGCCCATGTGTGAGGGCCGCCATGGGCACAAACACACATTGTGACCCTCAGCGTGAGTACCTTATTCAAGTAACGCCTCTCAGTGATTGGACCAAGAGCCCGCATATGTGGCTTGCCATGCCCATAGGCACGCAGGACTAACTAGATGGTGTGTATTCCAGTTGAGGGAACCCACTGCTGTGCTGTAGAGTCCCTCTCCTGGGGGGTCCCCTGTGGCAGAAAACAGTACTCTTCCCTTCCCACAGAATGAACCCAAACACTTGGGAGCTTGGACAATCCCCCGAGAGGAAGGCTCTTCCTCGGCCCCTGAAGCAACCCCTACCCTGAACGGCCACTGTGAACGCAACACCCAGAGACAAAAGCCTGAGCGACTGCCTCCCACTTGCCCTCCTTTGATATCCAGAGGATCTCCCCTCTCGGACTGGAGATCAGGCCTGCCATTACCTTGGCCCCTACCTGAGCCAAGTTTGCTTTTTCAGACATCTGTCCCCACAGCCCTGGCAAACACAGCCTCTAGGCTGGGTCCTCTGGAGCCATACCACAGGACCATGCCTGCTCTCTCCTGGGAAACTCTGTCCATTCCTTTGGCCACACACCTCCAGAATATGAGAAACCTCAAGGCCCCCGAGGACATACCATTACCGGGAGCCTCCCTGCACACACAGGGGCCTTCGGACACAAGCTGAGCTGCTACCTCCATGAAGGCATGCACACAGATGTCAACAGAGATAGAAGGTTGAGCCCGACAGGCCCTTAGGCCCTAATCTCAACTCTTGCTTTGTTTTCCAGGTGTCACTCCTCAGAGGCTTTGGTTCGAAGAACAGGATATGGGGCTTTCCTGAGGCAC
Source organism: Mustela nivalis (assembly GCF_964662115.1). Taxonomy (NCBI): domain Eukaryota; kingdom Metazoa; phylum Chordata; class Mammalia; order Carnivora; family Mustelidae; genus Mustela; species Mustela nivalis. The sequence continues at coordinate 7,874 of NW_028134916.1, read as the reverse complement.
TGAACAGAACTTCTCTCGTCTCCACATGGGAAGCTTCCTTGTTGGAGCCGTGTCAAACACCTCAGGTTGGAGAATCCTGCAGAGTCCCTGAGCCACCTCCACATTCCAAGGTCTCCCAGGCCACCAAGCCACAGTAGGACTCATCTTCAGGAGAGTCCATTTCAACTCTCCCCTCTGGGTAGCTCACCCAGGAGCCCGCAGATTGAGCCTGCCTTGTCCTGACTAAAGAGTGGGAATATGAGGTGGCGTTCCCAGGCATCCATGCTTAGACACCTGCTCTCGAGTCTTTCCGTATGGGGCCTCCTGGAACCATCCAATAGCACTCGACTTTCGTGCAGAAGGAAACCTTGAGGTTTGGAGTAGTTCACAAATCCCATCGTAGGCAAATTTTCCTGGCCTCATGAGGCCCCCACACCATTCAGGAAGAGGCCATGCTGGACAAAAACTCTAGCCTGAGGCACGTCTCAGAGTTGAAATGACCTCAGTGCAGGAGATCTATATTCAGCCTCTCAGAGTGGGCCTGCCGTGCCATCGGTCCCAAACCTCACGCTAGCTTGTGTTTTCAGACTTCCTCCCTCTCGGGCTGTACATCCGGCCTGCCATACCCTAGGCGCCACTCATAAGCTGAGTTTGTGTTTTCAGACTTCTGTGCCCTCAGCCTGGACCCACACAACCGCCAGGCTAGGGCCTCTGGAGCCACAGCGAAAGATTGTGCCTGCCCTCTCCAAGGAAATTGTGCCCAATCCATTGACCACAACCCTACAGGTTAGGGAAAAGCTCCAAGGCCCCTGAGGCCATCAATAGTGTAGGCCACCCTGGACTAAGAGGGGCTCTCTGACACCAGCGGAGCAACTATCTCCACTTAGACTCTCAGACAGTGTCCCCAGAGACAGAAGGTTGAAATGGACAGGCCCCCAGGCCCTAATCTGAACCTTAGCTCTGGTTTCCATGTGTCCGTCCTCAGAGGTCTGTTTTCGTAGACCAGCACACGGGGCTTTTCTGAGGCACCAAACCAAACCTCTCTCGCCTCCACATGGGGAGCTTCCTTACTGGGGATGTATCAAACCCTTCAGGTAGGAGAGTTCCGCAGGGCCACTGAACAACCAGCACATTCCAAGGTTTCCATGGACCCAAACGCACATTATGACGCATCCTCAGGAGAGGCCATTTCAACTCAGCCCCCTGGTTAGCGTGCCCCAGAGGCAGCAGATCAAACATATCTTGTGGCTAATGGCCAATGGGAATGCGAGGCATGCTGTACAGGGATCCATCCTTCGAACCGTGCTCTCCAGTCCTTCCGTATGGTATGTCCTGGAGCCATGCAACAGGACTCGAATGTCCCACAGAAGGAAACCTGGTGGTTTGGGGCAACCTCCAATCTCAGCGTGGGAAAACTTCCTTGGCCTCATGAGGCCCCCGCTTCATGAAGGTGCCATCATGGACACATACTCCAGCCTCAGCCAACGTCTGATCCTCAGCCTGACTTCAGATGCAGGAGATTTTGATTCAGCCTCTGCCTAGTGGGCCTGCTCTGCCCTTGGCTCCAATCCTCACTTTAGCTTGTGTTCCTAGACTTCCGTCCTCACACTCCTGGCCCACAAACCCTCCCTTCTGGGAATTCTGGGGCCACAATGAAGCACTCCGCCTGCCTCCCAGGAGAAAAACTTTGTCTATGGTGCTGCCCAGAAACCCCAAATGAGGATCAAACTGCTTGGCCCTCGGCAACACCCCAATTGCATAGGCTACCTTAAACACTGATGCTCTGTCGCAAATAGCCTGAGCCCAGACCTTCCAACAGACACCGACACAGCTGGCTGCACACCCAGCACATTGGACCCGCCACTGCCTTAGGCCACCATCCATTCCCAACCTGGGTTTTCAGTCATCAGAACCTAGACCTTATCTCCAATCCCTGCACAGGGCGGAACCTGATGCACAAGTCAGAACCCCTCCTTCCCCATGGCAAGAAACCTTGCTGCTGGCAGTGAGTCAAACCTTCAGTGTAGGAGAAAACGGCATGGCCCATGAGGCCACGCCCATGTGTGAGGGCCGCCTTGGGCACAAACACACATTGTGACCCTCAGCGTGAGTACCTTATTCAAGTAACGCCTCTCAGTGATTGGACCAAGAGCCCGCATATGTGGCTTGCCATGCCCATAGGCACGCAGGACTAACTAGATGGTGTGTATTCCAGTTGAGGGAACCCACTGCTGTGCTCTAGAGTCCCTCTCCTGGGGGGTCCCCTGTGGCAGAAAACAGTACTCTTCCCTTCCCACAGAATGAACCCAAACACTTGGGAGCTTGGACAATCCCCCGAGAGGAAGGCTCTTCTTCGGCCCCTGAAGCAACCCCTACCCTGAACGGCCACTGTGAACGCAACACCCAGAGACAAAAGCCTGAGCGACTGCCTCCCACTTGCCCTCCTTTGATATCCAGAGGATCTCCCCTCTCGGACTGGAGATCAGGCCTGCCATTACCTTGGCCCCTACCTGAGCCAAGTTTGCTTTTTCAGACATCTGTCCCCACAGCCCTGGCAAACACAGCCTCTAGGCTGGGTCCTCTGGAGCCATACCACAGGACCATGCCTGCTCTCTCCTGGGAAACTCTGTCCATTCCTTTGGCCACACACCTCCAGAATATGAGAAACCTCAAGGCCCCCGAGGACATACCATTACCGGGAGCCTCCCTGCACACACAGGGGCCTTCGGACACAAGCTGAGCTGCTACCTCCATGAAGGCATGCACACAGATGTCAACAGAGATAGAAGGTTGAGCCCGACAGGCCCTTAGGCCCTAATCTCAACTCTTGCTTTGTTTTCCAGGTGTCACTCCTCAGAGGCTTTGGTTCGAAGAACAGGATATGGGGCTTTCCTGAGGCACTGAACAGAACTTCTCTCGTCTCCACATGGGAAGCTTCCTTGTTGGAGCCGTGTCAAACACCTCAGGTTGGAGAATCCTGCAGAGTCCCTGAGCCACCTCCACATTCCAAGGTCTCCCAGGCCACCAAGCCACAGTAGGACTCATCTTCAGGAGAGTCCATTTCAACTCTCCCCTCTGGGTAGCTCACCCAGGAGCCCGCAGATTGAGCCTGCCTTGTCCTGACTAAAGAGTGGGAATATGAGGTGGCGTTCCCAGGCATCCATGCTTAGACACCTGCTCTCGAGTCTTTCCGTATGGGGCCTCCTGGAACCATCCAATAGCACTCGACTTTCGTGCAGAAGGAAACCTTGAGGTTTGGAGTAGTTCACAAATCCCATCGTAGGCAAACCTTCCTGGCCTCATGAGGCCCCCACACCATTCAGGAAGAGGCCATGCTGGACAAAAACTCTAGCCTGAGGCACGTCTCAGAGTTGAAATGACCTCAGTGCAGGAGATCTCGATTCAGCCTCTCAGAGTGGGCCTGCCGTGCCATCGGTCCCAAACCTCACGCTAGCTTGTGTTTTCAGACTTCCTTCCTCACACTCCTGGCAAACAAGCCCTCCGGACTAGGAACTCCAGAACCACAACCCAGCCCAGGGTCTGCCCAAGGGAAGAAAAACGTTTCCCTGTGGGGCTCTCTCCAGAAAACCCAGATGAGGATCAACCTGCTCGGGCCTCGACGGTACCCGAACTGGATAGGCTGCTCTGGGCACTCATGCTCTGTCTGACATAGCCTGAAGGCCGACGTCCAGACAGACAAGGAGACAGCTGGCCGCACACCCAGCACTTCGGACACGCCATGGTCTTATGCCGTCACCTCTTCCTAACCTTGGTTTTCAGATATCTGAACCTAGACAGTATATCAATTCTCCACACAGCTGGGTATCGCAAGCACAACACAGAACTCCTCCTTCCCCGTGGCTGTAAAGCTTGCTCTTGGCATGGAGTCACACCTTCAGGGTGGGAGAAACCTTCCTGGTCCCTGATGCCACGCCCAAACTAAAGTGCTGCTTGGGCACAAATTCACACTCTGACCCTCAGCATGAGCCCCATGTCAAAGAAAGGCCTGTCAGGGCCTGGGCCAAGAGCCCGCATATGGGGCTTGCCAAGCCCCTATGCACCCAATCCTCACCAGTGTTTGAGTTTTCCAGTCGCCCCGCCCGTACCTGGGGCTCTGCTCTGGAATCCCTTTCTTGGAGAGACACATGAGCCAGACAACACGACTCCACCCTTCCCACAAAATGACCCCAAACTCTTGGGAGCTGGGACAAATCCCCAGAGAGGGATACTCGTCCACAGTCCCTGAGGCCACCCCTCCAATCCACGGCTATCTTGGACACAACATCCAGAGACAAAAGCCTGAAGGAACGCCTCCCACTCGCCCTTGTTTCAGAGGCCCAGGAGCTCCCTCTCGGGCTGTACATCCAGCCTGCCATACCCTAGGCGCCACTCATAAGCTGAGTTTGTGTTTTCAGACTTCTGTGCCCTCAGCCTGGACCCACACAACCGCCAGGCTAGGGCCTCTGGAGCCACAGCGAAAGATTGTGCCTGCCCTCTCCAAGGAAATTGTGCCCAATCCATTGACCACAACCCTACAGGTTAGGGAAAAGCTCCAAGGCCCCTGAGGCCATCAATAGTGTAGGCCACCCTGGACTAAGAGGGGCTCTCTGACACCAGCGGAGCAACTATCTCCACTTAGACTCTCAGACAGTGTCCCCAGAGACAGAAGGTTGAAATGGACAGGCCCCCAGGCCCTAATCTGAACCTTAGCTCTGGTTTCCATGTGTCCGTCCTCAGAGGTCTGTTTTCGTAGACCAGCACACGGGGCTTTTCTGAGGCACCAAACCAAACCTCTCTCGCCTCCACATGGGGAGCTTCCTTACTGGGGATGTATCAAACCCTTCAGGTAGGAGAGTTCCGCAGGGCCACTGAACAACCAGCACATTCCAAGGTTTCCATGGACCCAAACGCACATTATGACGCATCCTCAGGAGAGGCAATTTCAACTCAGCCCCCTGGTTAGCGTGCCCCAGAGGCAGCAGATCAAACATATCTTGTGGCTAATGGACAATGGGAATGCGAGGCATGCTGTACAGGGATCCATCCTTCGAACCGTGCTCTCCAGTCCTTCCGTATGGTATGTCCTGGAGCCATGCAACAGGACTCGAATGTCCCACAGAAGGAAACCTGGTGGTTTGGGGCATCCTCCAATCTCAGCGTGGGAAAACTTCCTTGGCCTCATGAGGCCCCCGCTTCATGAAGGTGCCATCATGGACACATACTCCAGTCTCAGCCAACATCTGATCCTCAGCCTGACTTCAGATGCAGGAGATTTTGATTCAGCCTCTGCCTAGTGGGCCTGCTCTGCCCTTGGCTCCAATCCTCACTTTAGCTTGTGTTCCTAGACTTCCGTCCTCACACTCCTGGCCCACAAACCCTCCCTTCTGGGAATTCTGGGGCCACAATGAAGCACTCCGCCTGCCTCCCAGGAGAAAAACTTTGTCTATGGTGCTGCCCAGAAACCCCAAATGAGGATCAAACTGCTTGGCCCTCGGCAACACCCCAATTGCATAGGCTACCTTAAACACTGATGCTCTGTCGCAAATAGCCTGAGCCCAGACCTTCCAACAGACACCGACACAGCTGGCTGCACACCCAGCACATTGGACCCGCCACTGCCTTAGGCCACCATCCATTCCCAACCTGGGTTTTCAGTCATCAGAACCTAGACCTTATCTCCAATCCCTGCACAGGGCGGAACCTGATGCACAAGTCAGAACCCCTCCTTCCCCATGGCAAGAAACCTTGCTGCTGGCAGTGAGTCAAACCTTCAGTGTAGGAGAAAACGGCATGGCCCATGAGGCCACGCCCATGTGTGAGGGCCGCCTTGGGCACAAACACACATTGTGACCCTCAGCGTGAGTACCTTATTCAAGTAACGCCTCTCAGTGATTGGAACAAGAGCCCGCATATGTGGCTTGCCATGCCCATAGGCACGCAGGACTAACTAGATGGTGTGTATTCCAGTTGAGGGAACCCACTGCTGTGCTCTAGAGTCCCTCTCCTGGGGGGTCCCCTGTGGCAGAAAACAGTACTCTTCCCTTCCCACAGAATGAACCCAAACACTTGGGAGCTTGGACAATCCCCCGAGAGGAAGGCTCTTCCTCGGCCCCTGAAGCAACCCCTACCCTGAACGGCCACTCTGAACGCAACACCCAGAGACAAAAGCCTGAGCGACTGCCTCCCACTTGCCCTCCTTTGATATCCAGAGGATCTCCCCTCTCGGACTGGAGATCAGGCCTGCCATTACCTTGGCCCCTACCTGAGCCAAGTTTGCTTTTTCAGACATCTGTCCCCACAGCCCTGGCAAACACAGCCTCTAGGCTGGGTCCTCTGGAGCCATACCACAGGACCATGCCTGCTCTCTCCTGGGAAACTCTGTCCATTCCTTTGGCCACACACCTCCAGAATATGAGAAACCTGAAGGCCCCCGAGGACATACCATTACCGGGAGCCTCCCTGCACACACAGGGGCCTTCGGACACAAGCTGAGCTGCTACCTCCATGAAGGCATGCACACAGATGTCAACAGAGATAGAAGGTTGAGCCCGACAGGCCCTTAGGCCCTAATCTCAACTCTTGCTTTGTTTTCCAGGTGTCACTCCTCAGAGGCTTTGGTTCGAAGAACAGGATATGGGGCTTTCCTGAGGCACTGAACAGAACTTCTCTCGTCTCCACATGGGAAGCTTCCTTGTTGGAGCCGTGTCAAACACCTCAGGTTGGAGAATCCTGCAGAGTCCCTGAGCCACATCCACATTCCAAGTTCTCCCAGGCCACCAAGCCACAGTAGGACTCATCTTCAGGAGAGTCCATTTCAACTCTCCCCTCTGGGTAGCTCACCCAGGAGCCCGCAGATTGAGCCTGCCTTGTCCTCACTAAAGAGTGGGAATATGAGGTGGCGTTCCCAGGCATTCATGCTTAGACACCTGCTCTCGAGACTTTCCGTATGGGGCCTCCTGGAACCATCCAATAGCCCTTGACTTTCGTGCAGAAGGAAACCTTGAGGTTTGGAGTAGTTCACAAATCCCATCGTAGGCAAACCTTCCTGGCCTCATGAGGCCCCCACACCATTCAGGAAGAGGCCATGCTGGACAAAAACTCTAGCCTGAGGCACGTCTCAGAGTTGAAATGACCTCAGTGCAGGAGATCTCGATTCAGCCTCTCAGAGTGGCCTGCCGTGCCATCGGTCCCAAACCTCATGCTAGCTTGTGTTTTCAGACTTCCTTCCTCACACTCCTGGCAAACAAGCCCTCCGGACTAGGAACTCCAGAACCACAACCCAGCCCAGGGTCTGCCCAAGGGAAGAAAAACGTTTCCCTGTGGGGCTCTCTCCAGAAAACCCAGATGAGGATCAACATGCTCGGGCCTCGACGGTACCCGAACTGGATAGGCTGCTCTAGGCACTCATGCTCTGTCTGACACAGCCTGAAGCCAGACGTCCAGACAGACAAGGAGACAGCTGGCCGCACACCCAGCACTTCGGACACGCCATGGGCTTATGCCGTCACCTCTTCCTAACCTTGGTTTTCAGATATCTGAACCTAGACATTATATCAATTCTCCACACAGCTGGGTATCGCAAGCACAACACAGAACTCCTCCTTCCCCGTGGCTGTAAAGCTTGCTCTTGACATGTTGTCACACCTTCAGGGTGGGAGAAACCTTCCTGGTCCCTGATGATACGCCCAAACTTGAGTGCTGCTTGGGCACAAATTCACACTCTGACCCTCAGCATGAGCCCCATGTCAAAGAAAGGCCTGTCAGGGCCTGGGCCAAGAGCCCGCATATGGGGCTTGCCAAGCCCCTATGCACCCAATCCTCACCAGTGTTTGAGTTTTCCAGTCGCCCCGCCCGTACCTGGGGCTATGCTCTGGAATCCCTTTCTTGGAGAGACA
>NW_028134917.1:0-102000 GCF_964662115.1 Mustela nivalis | reverse complement strand
GAAGCACTCCGCCTGCCTCCCAGGAGAAAAACTTTGTCTATGGTGCTGCCCAGAAACCCCAAATGAGGATCAAACTGCTTGGCCCTCGGCAACACCCCAATTGCATAGGCTACCTTAAACACTGATGCTCTGTCGCAAATAGCCTGAGCCCAGACCTTCCAACAGACACCGACACAGCTGGCTGCACACCTAGCACATTGGACCCGCCACTGCCTTAGGCCACCATCCATTCCCAACCTGGGTTTTCAGTCATCAGAACCTAGACCTTATCTCCAATCCCTGCACAGGGGGGAACCTGATGCACAAGTCAGAACCCCTCCTTCCCCATGGCAAGAAACCTTGCTGCTGGCAGTGAGTCAAACCTTCAGTGTAGGAGAAAACGGCATGGCCCATGAGGCCACGCCCATGTGTGAGGGCCGCCTTGGGCACAAACACACATTGTGACCCTCAACGTGAGTACCTTATTCAAGTAACGCCTCTCAGTGATTGGACCAAGAGCCCGCATATGTGGCTTGCCATGCCCATAGGCACGCAGGACTAACTAGATGGTGTGTATTCCAGTTGAGGAAACCCACTGCTGTGCTCTAGAGTCCCTCTCCTGGGGGGTCCCCTGTGGCAGAAAACAGTACTCTTCCCTTCCCACAGAATGAACCCAAACACTTGGGAGCTTGGACAATCCCCCGAGAGGAAGGCTCTTCCTCGGCCCCTGAAGCAACCCCTACCCTGAACGGCCACTGTGAACGCAACACCCAGAGACAAAAGCCTGAGCGACTGCCTCCCACTTGCCCTCCTTTGATATCCAGAGGATCTCCCCTCTCGGACTGGAGATCAGGCCTGCCATTACCTTGGCCCCTACCTGAGCCAAGTTTGCTTTTTCAGACATCTGTCCCCACAGCCCTGGCAAACACAGCCTCTAGGCTGGGTCCTCTGGAGCCATACCACAGGACCATGCCTGCTCTCTCCTGGGAAACTCTGTCCATTCCTTTGGCCACACACCTCCAGAATATGAGAAACCTCAAGGCCCCCGAGGACATACCATTACCGGGAGCCTCCCTGCACACACAGGGGCCTTCGGACACAAGCTGAGCTGCTACCTCCATGAAGGCATGCACACAGATGTCAACAGAGATAGAAGGTTGAGCCCGACAGGCACTCAGGCCCTAATTTCAACTCTTGCTTTGTTTTCCAGGTGTCACTCCTCAGAGGCTTTGGTTCGAAGAACAGGATATGGGGCTTTCCTGAGGCACTGAACAGAATTTCTCTCGTCTCCACATGGGAAGCTTCCTTGTTGGAGCCGTGTCAAACACCTCAGGTTGGAGAATCCTGCAGAGTCCCTGAGCCACCTCCACATTCCAAGGTCTCCCAGGCCACCAAGCCACAGTAGGACTCATCTTCAGGAGAGTCCATTTCAACTCTCCCCTCTGGGTAGCTCACCCAGGAGCCCGCAGATTGAGCCTGCCTTGTCCTGACTAAAGAGTGGGAATATGAGGTGGCGTTCCGAGGCATCCATGCTTAGACACCTGCTCTCGAGTCTTTCCGTATGGGGCCTCCTGGAACCATCCAATAGCACTCGACTTTCGTGCAGAAGGAAACCTTGAGGTTTGGAGTAGTTCACAAATCCCATCGTAGGCAAACCTTCCTGGCCTCATGAGGCCCCCACACCATTCAGGAAGAGGCCATGCTGGACAAAAACTCTAGCCTGAGGCACGTCTCAGAGTTGAAATGACCTCAGTGCAAGAGATCTCGATTCAGCCTCTCAGAGTGGGCCTGCCGTGCCATCGGTCCCAAACCTCACGCTAGCTTGTGTTTTCAGACTTCCTTCCTCACACTCCTGGCAAACAAGCCCTCCGGACTAGGAACTCCAGAACCACAACCCAGCCCAGGGTCTGCCCAAGGCAAGAAAAACGTTTCCCTGTGGGGCTCTCTCCAGAAAACCCAGATGAGGATCAACCTGCTCGGGCCTCGACGGTACCCGAACTGGATAGGCTGCTCTGGGCACTCATGCTCTGTCTGACACAGCCTGAAGCCAGACGTCCAGACAGACAAGGAGACAGCTGGCCGCACACCCAGCACTTCGGACACGCCATGGTCTTATGCCGTCACCTCTTCCTAACCTTGGTGTTCAGATATCTGAACCTAGACATTATATCAATTCTCCACACAGCTGGGTATCGCAAGCACAACACAGAACTCCTCCTTCCCCGTGGCTGTAAAGCTTGCTCTTGGCATGGAGTCACACCTTCAGGGTGGGAGAAACCTTCCTGGTCCCTGATGCCACGCCCAAACTTGAGTGCTGCTTGGGCACAAATTCACACTCTGACCCTCAGCATGAGCCCCTTGTCAAAGAAAGGCCTGTCAGGGCCTGGGCCAAGAGCCCGCATATGGGGCTTGCCAAGCCCCTATGCACCCAATCCTCACCAGTGTTTGAGTTTTCCAGTCGCCCCGCCCGTACCTGGGGCTCTGCTCTGGAATCCCTTTCTTGGAGAGACACGTGAGCCAGACAACACTTTTCCACCCTTCCCACAAAATGACCCCAAACTCTTGGGAGCTGGGACAAATCCCCAGAGAGGGATACTCGTCCACAGTCCCTGAGGCCACCCCTCCAATCCACGGCTATCTCGGACACAACATCCAGAGACAAAAGCCTGAAGGAACGCCTCCCACTCGCCCTTGTTTCAGAGGCCCAGGAGCTCCCTCTCGGGCTGTACATCCAGCCTGCCATACCAGGTGCAACTCATAAGCTGAGTTTGTGTTTTCAGACTTCTGTGCCCTCAGCCTGGACCCACACAACCTCCAGGCTAGGGCCTCTGGAGCCACAGCGAAAGATTGTGCCTGCCCTCTCCAAGGAAATTGTGCCCAATCCATTGACCACAACCCTACAGGTTAGGGAAAAGCTCCAAGCCCCTGAGGCCATCAATAGTGTAGGCCACCCTGGACTAAGAGGGGCTCTCTGACACCAGCGGAGCAACTATCTCCACTTAGACTCTCAGACAGTGTCCCCAGAGACAGAAGGTTGAAATGGACAGGCCCCCAGGCCCTAATCTGAACCTTAGCTTTGGTTTCCATGTGTCCGTCCTCAGAGGTCTGTTTTCGTAGACCAGCACACGGGGCTTTTCTGAGGCTCCAAACCAAACCTCTCTCGCCTCCACATGGGGAGCTTACTTACTGGGGATGTATCAAACCCTTCAGGTAGAAGAGTTCCGCAGGGCCACTGAATAACCAGCACATTCCAAGGTTTCCATGGACCCAAACGCACATTATGACGCATCCTCAGGAGAGGCCATTTCAACTCAGCCCCCTGGTTAGCGTGCCCCAGAGGCAGCAGATCAAACATATCTTGTGGCTAATGGCCAATGGGAATGCGAGGCATGCTGTACAGGGATCCATCCTTCGAACCGTGCTCTCCAGTCCTTCCGTATGGTATGTCCTGGAGCCATGCAACAGGACTCGAATGTCCCACAGAAGGAAACCTGGTGGTTTGGGGCAACCTCCAAACTCAGCGTGGGAAAACTTCCTTGGCCTCATGAGGCCCCCGCTTCATGAAGGTGCCATCATGGACACATACTCCAGCCTCAGCCAACGTCTGATCCTCAGCCTGACTTCAGATGCAGGAGATTTTGATTCAGCCTCTGCCTAGTGGGCCTGCTCTGCCCTTGGCTCCAATCCTCACTTTAGCTTGTGTTCCTAGACTTCCGTCCTCACACTCCTGGCCCACAAACCCTCCCTACTGGGAATTCTGGGGCCACAATGAAGCACTCCGCCTGCCTCCCAGGAGAAAAACTTTGTCTATGGTGCTGCCCAGAAACCCCAAATGAGGATCAAACTGCTTGGCCCTCGGCAACACCCCAATTGCATAGGCTACCTTAAACACTGATGCTCTGTCGCAAATAGCCTGAGCCCAGACCTTCCAACAGACACCGACACAGCTGGCTGCACACCCAGCACCTTGGACCCGCCACTGCCTTAGGCCAACATCCATTCCCAACCTGGGTTTTCAGTCATCAGAACCTAGACCTTATCTCCAATCCCTGCACAGGGGGGAACCTGATGCACAAGTCAGAACCCCTCCTTCCCCATGGCAAGAAACCTTGCTGCTGGCAGTGAGTCAAACCTTCAGTGTAGGAGAAAACGGCATGGCCCATGAGGCCACGCCCATGTGTGAGGGCCACCTTGGGCACAAACACACATTGTGACCCTCAGCGTGAGTACCTTATTCAAGTAACGCCTCTCAGTGATTGGACCAAGAGCCCGCATATGTGGCTTGCCATGCCCATAGGCACGCAGGACTAACTAGATGGTGTGTATTCCAGTTGAGGGAACCCACTGCTGTGCTCTAGAGTCCCTCTCCTGGGGGGTCCCCTGTGGCAGAAAACAGTACTCTTCCCTTCCCACAGAATGAACCCAAACACTTGGGAGCTTGGACAATCCCCCGAGAGGAAGGCTCTTCCTCGGCCCCTGAAGCAACCCCTACCCTGAACGGCCACTGTGAACGCAACACCCAGAGACAAAAGCCTGAGCGACTGCCTCCCACTTGCCCTCCTTTGATATCCAGAGGATCTCCCCTCTCGGACTGGAGATCAGGCCTGCCATTACCTTGGCCCCTACCTGAGCCAAGTTTGCTTTTTCAGACATCTGTCCCCACAGCCCTGGCAAACACAGCCTCTAGGCTGGGTCCTCTGGAGCCATACCACAGGACCATGCCTGCTCTCTCCAGGGAAACTCTGTCCATTCCTTTGGACACACACCTCCAGAATATGAGAAACCTCAAGGCCCCCGAGGACATACCATTACCGGGAGCCTCCCTGCACACAGGGGCCTTCGGACACAAGCTGAGCTGCTACCTCCATGAAGGCATGCACACAGATGTCAACAGAGATAGAAGGTTGAGCCGGACAGGCCCTTAGGCCCTAATCTCAACTCTTGCTTTGTTTTCCAGGTGTCACTCCTCAGAGGCTTTGGTTCGAAGAACAGGATATGGGGCTTTCCTGAGGCACTGAACAGAATTTCTCTCGTCTCCACATGGGAAGCTTCCTTGTTGGAGCCGTGTCAAACACCTCAGGTTGGAGAATCCTGCAGAGTCCCTGAGCCACCTCCACATTCCAAGGTCTCCCAGGCCACCAAGCCACAGTAGGACTCATCTTCAGGAGAGTCCATTTCAACTCTCCCCTCTGGGTAGCTCACCCAGGAGCCCGCAGATTGAGCCTGCCTTGTCCTGACTAAAGAGTGGGAATATGAGGTGGCGTTCCCAGGCATCCATGCTTAGACACCTGCTCTCGAGTCTTTCCGTATGGGGCCTCCTGGAACCATCCAATAGCACTCGACTTTCGTGCAGAAGGAAACCTTGAGGTTTGGAGTAGTTCACAAATCCCATCGTAGGCAAACCTTCCTGGCCTCATGAGGCCCCCACACCATTCAGGAAGAGGCCATGCTGGACAAAAACTCTAGCCTGAGGCACGTCTCATAGTTGAAATGACCTCAGTGCAGGAGATCTCGATTCAGCCTCTCAGAGTGGGCCTGCCGTGCCATCGGTCCCAAACCTCACGCTAGCTTGTGTTTTCAGACTTCCTTCCTCACACTCCTGGCAAACAAGCCCTCCGGACTAGGAAATCCAGAACCACAACCCAGCCCAGGGTCTGCCCAAGGGAAGAAAAACGTTTCCCTGTGGGGCTCTCTCCAGAAAACCCAGATGAGGATCAACCTGCTCGGGCCTCGACGGTACCCGAACTGGATAGGCTGCTCTGGGCACTCATGCTCTGTCTGACACAGCCTGAAGCCAGACGTCCAGACAGACAAGGAGACAGCTGGCCGCACACCCAGCACTTCGGACACGCCATGGTCTTATGCCGTCACCTCTTCCTAACCTTGGTGTTCAGATATCTGAACCTAGACATTATATCAATTCTCCACACAGCTGGGTATCACAAGCACAACACAGAACTCCTCCTTCCCCGTGGCTGTAAAGCTTGCTCTTGGCATGGAGTCACACCTTCAGGGTGGGAGAAACCTTCCTGGTCCCTGATGCCACGCCCAAACTTGAGTGCTGCTTGGGCACAAATTCACACTCTGACCCTCAGCATGAGCCCCATGTCAAAGAAAGGCCTGTCAGGGCCTGGGCCCAGAGCCCGCATATGGGGCTTGCCAAGCCCCTATGCACCCAATCCTCACCAGTGTTTGAGTTTTCCAGTCGCCCCGCCCGTACCTGGGGCTCTGCTCTGGAATCCCTTTCTTGGAGAGACACGTGAGCCAGACAACACTTTTCCACCCTTCCCACAAAATGACCCCAAACTCTTGGGAGCTGGGACAAATCCCCAGAGAGGGATACTCGTCCACAGTCCCTGAGGCCACCCCTCCAATCCACGGCTATCTCGGACACAACATCCAGAGACAAAAGCCTGAAGGAACGCCTCCCACTCGCCCTTGTTTCAGAGGCCCAGGAGCTCCCTCTCGGGCTGTACATCCAGCCTGCCATACCAGGTGCAACTCATAAGCTGAGTTTGTGTTTTCAGACTTCTGTGCCCTCAGCCTGGACCCACACAACCGCCAGGCTAGGGCCTCTGGAGCCACAGCGAAAGATTGTGCCTGCCCTCTCCAAGGAAATTGTGCCCAATCCATTGACCACAACCCTACAGGTTAGGGAAAAGCTCCAAGCCCCTGAGGCCATCAATAGTGTAGGCCACCCTGGACTAAGAGGGGCTCTCTGACACCAGCGGAGCAACTATCTCCACTTAGACTCTCAGACAGTGTCCCCAGAGACAGAAGGTTGAAATGGACAGGCCCCCAGGCCCTAATCTGAACCTTAGCTTTGGTTTCCATGTGTCCGTCCTCAGAGGTCTGTTTTCGTAGACCAGCACACGGGGCTTTTCTGAGGCTCCAAACCAAACCTCTCTCGCCTCCACATGGGGAGCTTACTTACTGGGGATGTATCAAACCCTTCAGGTAGAAGAGTTCCGCAGGGCCACTGAATAACCAGCACATTCCAAGGTTTCCATGGACCCAAACGCACATTATGACGCATCCTCAGGAGAGGCCATTTCAACTCAGCCCCCTGGTTAGCGTGCCCCAGAGGCAGCAGATCAAACATATCTTGTGGCTAATGGCCAATGGGAATGCGAGGCATGCTGTACAGGGATCCATCCTTCGAACCGTGCTCTCCAGTCCTTCCGTATGGTATGTCCTGGAGCCATGCAACAGGACTCGAATGTCCCACAGAAGGAAACCTGGTGGTTTGGGGCAACCTCCAAACTCAGCGTGGGAAAACTTCCTTGGCCTCATGAGGCCCCCGCTTCATGAAGGTGCCATCATGGACACATACTCCAGCCTCAGCCAACGTCTGATCCTCAGCCTGACTTCAGATGCAGGAGATTTTGATTCAGCCTCTGCCTAGTGGGCCTGCTCTGCCCTTGGCTCCAATCCTCACTTTAGCTTGTGTTCCTAGACTTCCGTCCTCACACTCCAGGCCCACAAACCCTCCCTACTGGGAATTCTGGGGCCACAATGAAGCACTCCGCCTGCCTCCCAGGAGAAAAACTTTGTCTATGGTGCTGCCCAGAAACCCCAAATGAGGATCAAACTGCTT
Organism: Mustela nivalis; assembly: GCF_964662115.1. Taxonomy (NCBI): domain Eukaryota; kingdom Metazoa; phylum Chordata; class Mammalia; order Carnivora; family Mustelidae; genus Mustela; species Mustela nivalis. The sequence continues at coordinate 94,424 of NW_028134917.1, read as the reverse complement.
GGCCCTCGGCAACACCCCAATTGCATAGGCTACCTTAAACACTGATGCTCTGTCGCAAATAGCCTGAGCCCAGACCTTCCAACAGACACCGACACAGCTGGCTGCACACCTAGCACATTGGACCCGCCACTGCCTTAGGCCACCATCCATTCCCAACCTGGGTTTTCAGTCATCAGAACCTAGACCTTATCTCCAATCCCTGCACAGGGGGGAACCTGATGCACAAGTCAGAACCCCTCCTTCCCCATGGCAAGAAGCCTTGCTGCTGGCAGTGAGTCAAACCTTCAGTGTAGGAGAAAACGGCATGGCCCATGAGGCCACGCCCATGTGTGAGGGCCGCCTTGGGCACAAACACACATTGTGACCCTCAACGTGAGTACCTTATTCAAGTAACGCCTCTCAGTGATTGGACCAAGAGCCCGCATATGTGGCTTGCCATGCCCATAGGCACGCAGGACTAACTAGATGGTGTGTATTCCAGTTGAGGAAACCCACTGCTGTGCTCTAGAGTCCCTCTCCTGGGGGGTCCCCTGTGGCAGAAAACAGTACTCTTCCCTTCCCACAGAATGAACCCAAACACTTGGGAGCTTGGACAATCCCCCGAGAGGAAGGCTCTTCCTCGGCCCCTGAAGCAACCCCTACCCTGAACGGCCACTGTGAACGCAACACCCAGAGACAAAAGCCTGAGCGACTGCCTCCCACTTGCCCTCCTTTGATATCCAGAGGATCTCCCCTCTCGGACTGGAGATCAGGCCTGCCATTACCTTGGCCCCTACCTGAGCCAAGTTTGCTTTTTCAGACATCTGTCCCCACAGCCCTGGCAAACACAGCCTCTAGGCTGGGTCCTCTGGAGCCATACCACAGGACCATGCCTGCTCTCTCCTGGGAAACTCTGTCCATTCCTTTGGCCACACACCTCCAGAATATGAGAAACCTCAAGGCCCCCGAGGACATACCATTACCGGGAGCCTCCCTGCACACACAGGGGCCTTCGGACACAAGCTGAGCTGCTACCTCCATGAAGGCATGCACACAGATGTCAACAGAGATAGAAGGTTGAGCCCGACAGGCACTCAGGCCCTAATTTCAACTCTTGCTTTGTTTTCCAGGTGTCACTCCTCAGAGGCTTTGGTTCGAAGAACAGGATATGGGGCTTTCCTGAGGCACTGAACAGAATTTCTCTCGTCTCCACATGGGAAGCTTCCTTGTTGGAGCCGTGTCAAACACCTCAGGTTGGAGAATCCTGCAGAGTCCCTGAGCCACCTCCACATTCCAAGGTCTCCCAGGCCAACAAGCCACAGTAGGACTCATCTTCAGGAGAGTCCATTTCAACTCTCCCCTCTGGGTAGCTCACCCAGGAGCCCGCAGATTGAGCCTGCCTTGTCCTGACTAAAGAGTGGGAATATGAGGTGGCGTTCCGAGGCATCCATGCTTAGACACCTGCTCTCGAGTCTTTCCGTATGGGGCCTCCTGGAACCATCCAATAGCACTCGACTTTCGTGCAGAAGGAAACCTTGAGGTTTGGAGTAGTTCACAAATCCCATCGTAGGCAAACCTTCCTGGCCTCATGAGGCCCCCACACCATTCAGGAAGAGGCCATGCTGGACAAAAACTCTAGCCTGAGGCACGTCTCAGAGTTGAAATGACCTCAGTGCAAGAGATCTCGATTCAGCCTCTCAGAGTGGGCCTGCCGTGCCATCGGTCCCAAACCTCACGCTAGCTTGTGTTTTCAGAGTTCCTTCCTCACACTCCTGGCAAACAAGCCCTCCGGACTAGGAACTCCAGAACCACAACCCAGCCCAGGGTCTGCCCAAGGGAAGAAAAACGTTTCCCTGTGGGGCTCTCTCCAGAAAACCCAGATGAGGATCAACCTGCTCGGGCCTCGACGGTACCCGAACTGGATAGGCTGCTCTGGGCACTCATGCTCTGTCTGACACAGCCTGAAGCCAGACGTCCAGACAGACAAGGAGACAGCTGGCCGCACACCCAGCACTTCGGACACGCCATGGTCTTATGCCGTCACCTCTTCCTAACCTTGGTGTTCAGATATCTGAACCTAGACATTATATCAATTCTCCACACAGCTGGGTATCGCAAGCACAACACAGAACTCCTCCTTCCCCGTGGCTGTAAAGCTTGCTCTTGGCATGGAGTCACACCTTCAGGGTGGGAGAAACCTTCCTGGTCCCTGATGCCACGCCCAAACTTGAGTGCTGCTTGGGCACAAATTCACACTCTGACCCTCAGCATGAGCCCCTTGTCAAAGAAAGGCCTGTCAGGGCCTGGGCCAAGAGCCCGCATATGGGGCTTGCCAAGCCCCTATGCACCCAATCCTCACCAGTGTTTGAGTTTTCCAGTCGCCCCGCCCGTACCTGGGGCTCTGCTCTGGAATCCCTTTCTTGGAGAGACACGTGAGCCAGACAACACTTTTCCACCCTTCCCACAAAATGACCCCAAACTCTTGGGAGCTGGGACAAATCCCCAGAGAGGGATACTCGTCCACAGTCCCTGAGGCCACCCCTCCAATCCACGGCTATCTCGGACACAACATCCAGAGACAAAAGCCTGAAGGAACGCCTCCCACTCGCCCTTGTTTCAGAGGCCCAGGAGCTCCCTCTCGGGCTGTACATCCAGCCTGCCATACCAGGTGCAACTCATAAGCTGAGTTTGTGTTTTCAGACTTCTGTGCCCTCAGCCTGGACCCACACAACCTCCAGGCTAGGGCCTCTGGAGCCACAGCGAAAGATTGTGCCTGCCCTCTCCAAGGAAATTGTGCCCAATCCATTGACCACAACCCTACAGGTTAGGGAAAAGCTCCAAGCCCCTGAGGCCATCAATAGTGTAGGCCACCCTGGACTAAGAGGGGCTCTCTGACACCAGCGGAGCAACTATCTCCACTTAGACTCTCAGACAGTGTCCCCAGAGACAGAAGGTTGAAATGGACAGGCCCCCAGGCCCTAATCTGAACCTTAGCTTTGGTTTCCATGTGTCCGTCCTCAGAGGTCTGTTTTCGTAGACCAGCACACGGGGCTTTTCTGAGGCTCCAAACCAAACCTCTCTCGCCTCCACATGGGGAGCTTACTTACTGGGGATGTATCAAACCCTTCAGGTAGAAGAGTTCCGCAGGGCCACTGAATAACCAGCACATTCCAAGGTTTCCATGGACCCAAACGCACATTATGACGCATCCTCAGGAGAGGCCATTTCAACTCAGCCCCCTGGTTAGCGTGCCCCAGAGGCAGCAGATCAAACATATCTTGTGGCTAATGGCCAATGGGAATGCGAGGCATGCTGTACAGGGATCCATCCTTCGAACCGTGCTCTCCAGTCCTTCCGTATGGTATGTCCTGGAGCCATGCAACAGGACTCGAATGTCCCACAGAAGGAAACCTGGTGGTTTGGGGCAACCTCCAAACTCAGCGTGGGAAAACTTCCTTGGCCTCATGAGGCCCCCGCTTCATGAAGGTGCCATCATGGACACATACTCCAGCCTCAGCCAACGTCTGATCCTCAGCCTGACTTCAGATGCAGGAGATTTTGATTCAGCCTCTGCCTAGTGGGCCTGCTCTGCCCTTGGCTCCAATCCTCACTTTAGCTTGTGTTCCTAGACTTCCGTCCTCACACTCCTGGCCCACAAACCCTCCCTACTGGGAATTCTGGGGCCACAATGAAGCACTCCGCCTGCCTCCCAGGAGAAAAACTTTGTCTATGGTGCTGCCCAGAAACCCCAAATGAGGATCAAACTGCTTGGCCCTCGGCAACACCCCAATTGCATAGGCTACCTTAAACACTGATGCTCTGTCGCAAATAGCCTGAGCCCAGACCTTCCAACAGACACCGACACAGCTGGCTGCACACCCAGCACCTTGGACCCGCCACTGCCTTAGGCCAACATCCATTCCCAACCTGGGTTTTCAGTCATCAGAACCTAGACCTTATCTCCAATCCCTGCACAGGGGGGAACCTGATGCACAAGTCAGAACCCCTCCTTCCCCATGGCAAGAAACCTTGCTGCTGGCAGTGAGTCAAACCTTCAGTGTAGGAGAAAACGGCATGGCCCATGAGGCCACGCCCATGTGTGAGGGCCACCTTGGGCACAAACACACATTGTGACCCTCAGCGTGAGTACCTTATTCAAGTAACGCCTCTCAGTGATTGGACCAAGAGCCCGCATATGTGGCTTGCCATGCCCATAGGCACGCAGGACTAACTAGATGGTGTGTATTCCAGTTGAGGGAACCCACTGCTGTGCTCTAGAGTCCCTCTCCTGGGGGGTCCCCTGTGGCAGAAAACAGTACTCTTCCCTTCCCACAGAATGAACCCAAACACTTGGGAGCTTGGACAATCCCCCGAGAGGAAGGCTCTTCCTCGGCCCCTGAAGCAACCCCTACCCTGAACGGCCACTGTGAACGCAACACCCAGAGACAAAAGCCTGAGCGACTGCCTCCCACTTGCCCTCCTTTGATATCCAGAGGATCTCCCCTCTCGGACTGGAGATCAGGCCTGCCATTACCTTGGCCCCTACCTGAGCCAAGTTTGCTTTTTCAGACATCTGTCCCCACAGCCCTGGCAAACACAGCCTCTAGGCTGGGTCCTCTGGAGCCATACCACAGGACCATGCCTGCTCTCTCCAGGGAAACTCTGTCCATTCCTTTGGACACACACCTCCAGAATATGAGAAACCTCAAGGCCCCCGAGGACATACCATTACCGGGAGCCTCCCTGCACACAGGGGCCTTCGGACACAAGCTGAGCTGCTACCTCCATGAAGGCATGCACACAGATGTCAACAGAGATAGAAGGTTGAGCCGGACAGGCCCTTAGGCCCTAATCTCAACTCTTGCTTTGTTTTCCAGGTGTCACTCCTCAGAGGCTTTGGTTCGAAGAACAGGATATGGGGCTTTCCTGAGGCACTGAACAGAATTTCTCTCGTCTCCACATGGGAAGCTTCCTTGTTGGAGCCGTGTCAAACACCTCAGGTTGGAGAATCCTGCAGAGTCCCTGAGCCACCTCCACATTCCAAGGTCTCCCAGGCCACCAAGCCACAGTAGGACTCATCTTCAGGAGAGTCCATTTCAACTCTCCCCTCTGGGTAGCTCACCCAGGAGCCCGCAGATTGAGCCTGCCTTGTCCTGACTAAAGAGTGGGAATATGAGGTGGCGTTCCCAGGCATCCATGCTTAGACACCTGCTCTCGAGTCTTTCCGTATGGGGCCTCCTGGAACCATCCAATAGCACTCGACTTTCGTGCAGAAGGAAACCTTGAGGTTTGGAGTAGTTCACAAATCCCATCGTAGGCAAACCTTCCTGGCCTCATGAGGCCCCCACACCATTCAGGAAGAGGCCATGCTGGACAAAAACTCTAGCCTGAGGCACGTCTCATAGTTGAAATGACCTCAGTGCAGGAGATCTCGATTCAGCCTCTCAGAGTGGGCCTGCCGTGCCATCGGTCCCAAACCTCACGCTAGCTTGTGTTTTCAGAGTTCCTTCCTCACACTCCTGGCAAACAAGCCCTCCGGACTAGGAAATCCAGAACCACAACCCAGCCCAGGGTCTGCCCAAGGGAAGAAAAACGTTTCCCTGTGGGGCTCTCTCCAGAAAACCCAGATGAGGATCAACCTGCTCGGGCCTCGACGGTGTCCGAACTGGATAGGCTGCTCTGGGCACTCATGCTCTGTCTGACACAGCCTGAAGCCAGACGTCCAGACAGACAAGGAGACAGCTGGCCGCACACCCAGCACTTCGGACACGCCATGGTCTTATGCCGTCACCTCTTCCTAACCTTGGTGTTCAGATATCTGAACCTAGACATTATATCAATTCTCCACACAGCTGGGTATCACAAGCACAACACAGAACTCCTCCTTCCCCGTGGCTGTAAAGCTTGCTCTTGGCATGGAGTCACACCTTCAGGGTGGGAGAAACCTTCCTGGTCCCTGATGCCACGCCCAAACTTGAGTGCTGCTTGGGCACAAATTCACACTCTGACCCTCAGCATGAGCCCCATGTCAAAGAAAGGCCTGTCAGGGCCTGGGCCCAGAGCCCGCATATGGGGCTTGCCAAGCCCCTATGCACCCAATCCTCACCAGTGTTTGAGTTTTCCAGTCGCCCCGCCCGTACCTGGGGCTCTGCTCTGGAATCCCTTTCTTGGAGAGACACGTGAGCCAGACAACACTTTTCCACCCTTCCCACAAAATGACCCCAAACTCTTGGGAGCTGGGACAAATCCCCAGAGAGGGATACTCGTCCACAGTCCCTGAGGCCACCCCTCCAATCCACGGCTATCTCGGACACAACATCCAGAGACAAAAGCCTGAAGGAACGCCTCCCACTCGCCCTTGTTTCAGAGGCCCAGGAGCTCCCTCTCGGGCTGTACATCCAGCCTGCCATACCAGGTGCAACTCATAAGCTGAGTTTGTGTTTTCAGACTTCTGTGCCCTCAGCCTGGACCCACACAACCTCCAGGCTAGGGCCTCTGGAGCCACAGCGAAAGATTGTGCCTGCCCTCTCCAAGGAAATTGTGCCCAATCCATTGACCACAACCCTACAGGTTAGGGAAAAGCTCCAAGCCCCTGAGGCCATCAATAGTGTAGGCCACCCTGGACTAAGAGGGGCTCTCTGACACCAGCGGAGCAACTATCTCCACTTAGACTCTCAGACAGTGTCCCCAGAGACAGAAGGTTGAAATGGACAGGCCCCCAGGCCCTAATCTGAACCTTAGCTTTGGTTTCCATGTGTCCGTCCTCAGAGGTCTGTTTTCGTAGACCAGCACACGGGGCTTTTCTGAGGCTCCAAACCAAACCTCTCTCGCCTCCACATGGGGAGCTTACTTACTGGGGATGTATCAAACCCTTCAGGTAGAAGAGTTCCGCAGGGCCACTGAATAACCAGCACATTCCAAGGTTTCCATGGACCCAAACGCACATTATGACGCATCCTCAGGAGAGGCCATTTCAACTCAGCCCCCTGGTTAGCGTGCCCCAGAGGCAGCAGATCAAACATATCTTGTGGCTAATGGCCAATGGGAATGCGAGGCATGCTGTACAGGGATCCATCCTTCGAACCGTGCTCTCCAGTCCTTCCGTATGGTATGTCCTGGAGCCATGCAACAGGACTCGAATGTCCCACAGAAGGAAACCTGGTGGTTTGGGGCAACCTCCAAACTCAGCGTGGGAAAACTTCCTTGGCCTCATGAGGCCCCCGCTTCATGAAGGTGCCATCATGGACACATACTCCAGCCTCAGCCAACGTCTGATCCTCAGCCTGACTTCAGATGCAGGAGATTTTGATTCAGCCTCTGCCTAGTGGGCCTGCTCTGCCCTTGGCTCCAATCCTCACTTTAGCTTGTGTTCCTAGACTTCCGTCCTCACACTCCAGGCCCACAAACCCTCCCTACTGGGAATTCTGGGGCCACAATGAAGCACTCCGCCTGCCTCCCAGGAGAAAAACTTTGTCTATGGTGCTGCCCAGAAACCCCAAATGAGGATCAAACTGCTTGGCCCTCGGCAACACCCCAATTGCATAGGCTACCTTAAACACTGATGCTCTGTCGCAAATAGCCTGAGCCCAGACCTTCCAACAGACACCGACACAGCTGGCTGCACACCCAGCACCTTGGACCCGCCACTGCCTTAGGCCAACATCCATTCCCAACCTGGGTTTTCAGTCATCAGAACCTAGACCTTATCTCCAATCCCTGCACAGGGGGGAACCTGATGCACAAGTCAGAACCCCTCCTTCCCCATGGCAAGAAACCTTGCTGCTGGCAGTGAGTCAAACCTTCAGTGTAGGAGAAAACGGCATGGCCCATGAGGCCACGCCCATGTGTGAGGGCCACCTTGGGCACAAACACACATTGTGACCCTCAGCGTGAGTACCTTATTCAAGTAACGCCTCTCAGTGATTGGACCAAGAGCCCGCATATGTGGCTTGCCATGCCCATAGGCACGCAGGACTAACTAGATGGTGTGTATTCCAGTTGAGGGAACCCACTGCTGTGCTCTAGAGTCCCTCTCCTGGGGGGTCCCCTGTGGCAGAAAACAGTACTCTTCCCTTCCCACAGAATGAACCCAAACACTTGGGAGCTTGGACAATCCCCCGAGAGGAAGGCTCTTCCTCGGCCCCTGAAGCAACCCCTACCCTGAACGGCCACTGTGAACGCAACACCCAGAGACAAAAGCCTGAGCGACTGCCTCCCACTTGCCCTCCTTTGATATCCAGAGGATCTCCCCTCTCGGACTGGAGATCAGGCCTGCCATTACCTTGGCCCCTACCTGAGCCAAGTTTGCTTTTTCAGACATCTGTCCCCACAGCCCTGGCAAACACAGCCTCTAGGCTGGGTCCTCTGGAGCCATACCACAGGACCATGCCTGCTCTCTCCAGGGAAACTCTGTCCATTCCGTTGGACACACACCTCCAGAATATGAGAAACCTCAAGGCCCCCGAGGACATACCATTACCGGGAGCCTCCCTGCACACACAGGGGCCTTCGGACACAAGCTGAGCTGCTACCTCCATGAAGGCATGCACACAGATGTCAACAGAGATAGAAGGTTGAGCCGGACAGGCCCTTAGGCCCTAATCTCAACTCTTGCTTTGTTTTCCAGGTGTCACTCCTCAGAGGCTTTGGTTCGAAGAACAGGATATGGGGCTTTCCTGAGGCACTGAACAGAACTTCTCTCGTCTCCACATGGGAAGCTTCCTTGTTGGAGCCGTGTCAAACACCTCAGGTTGGAGAATCCTGCAGAGTCCCTGAGCCACCTCCACATTCCAAGGTCTCCCAGGCCACCAAGCCACAGTAGGACTCATCTTCAGGAGAGTCCATTTCAACTCTCCCCTCTGGGTAGCTCACCCAGGAGCCCGCAGATTGAGCCTGCCTTGTCCTGACTAAAGAGTGGGAATATGAGGTGGCGTTCCCAGGCATCCATGCTTAGACACCTGCTCTCGAGTCTTTCCGTATGGGGCCTCCTGGAACCATCCAATAGCACTCGACTTTCGTGCAGAAGGAAACCTTGAGGTTTGGAGTAGTTCACAAATCCCATCGTAGGCAAACCTTCCTGGCCTCATGAGGCCCCCACACCATTCAGGAAGAGGCCATGCTGGACACAAACTCTAGCCTGAGGCACGTCTCATAGTTGAAATGACCTCAGTGCAGGAGATCTCGATTCAGCCTCTCAGAGTGGGCCTGCCGTGCCATCGGTCCCAAACCTCACGCTAGCTTGTGTTTTCAGAGTTCCTTCCTCACACTCCTGGCAAACAAGCCCTCCGGACTAGGAAATCCAGAACCACAACCCAGCCCAGGGTCTGCCCAAGGGAAGAAAAACGTTTCCCTGTGGGGCTCTCTCCAGAAAACCCAGATGAGGATCAACCTGCTCGGGCCTCGACGGTACCCGAACTGGATAGGCTGCTCTGGGCACTCATGCTCTGTCTGACACAGCCTGAAGCCAGACGTCCAGACAGACAAGGAGACAGCTGGCCGCACACCCAGCACTTCGGACACGCCATGGTCTTATGCCGTCACCTCTTCCTAACCTTGGTGTTCAGATATCTGAACCTAGACATTATATCAATTCTCCACACAGCTGGGTATCGCAAGCACAACACAGAACTCCTCCTTCCCCGTGGCTGTAAAGCTTGCTCTTGGCATGGTGTCACACCTTCAGGGTGGGAGAAACCTCCTGGTCCCTGATGCCACGCCCAAACTTGAGTGCTGCTTGGGCACAAATTCACACTCTGACCCTCAGCATGAGCCCCATGTCAAAGAAAGGCCTGTCAGGGCCTGGGCCAAGAGCCCGCATATGGGACTTGCCAAGCCCCTATGCACCCAATCCTCACCAGTGTTAGAGATTTCCAGTCGCCCCGCCCGTACCTGGGGCTCTGCTCTGGAATCCCTTTCTTGGAGAGACACGTGAGCCAGACAACACTTTTCCACCCTTCCCACAAAATGACCCCAAACTCTTAGGAGCTGGGACAAATCCCCAGAGAGGGATACTCGTCCACAGTCCCTGAGGCCACCCCTCCAATCCACGGCTATCTCGGACACAACATCCAGAGACAAAAGCCTGAAGGAACGCCTCCCACTCGCCATTGTTTCAGAGGCCCAGGAGCTACCTCTCGGGCTGTACATCCTGCCTGCCATACCCTAGGCGCCACTCATAAGCTGAGTTTGTGTTTTCAGACTTCTGTGCCCTCAGCCTGGACTCACACAACCGCCAGGCTAGGGCCTCTGGAGCCACTGCGAAAGATTGTGCCTGCCCTCTCCAAGGAAATTGTGCCCAATCCATTGACCACAACCCTACAGGTTAGGGAAAAGGTCCAAGCCCCTGAGGCCATCAATAGTGTAGGCCACCCTGGACTAAGAGGGGCTCTCTGACACCAGCGGAGCAACTATCTCCACTTAGACTCTCAGACAGTGTCCCCAGAGACAGAAGGTTGAAATGGACATGCCCCCAGGCCCTAATCTGAACCTTAGCTTTGGTTTCCATGTGTCCGTCCTCAGAGGTCTGTTTTCGTAGACCAGCACACGGGGCTTTTCTGAGGCTCCAAACCAAACCTCTCTCGCCTCCACATGGGGAGCTTACTTACTGGGGATATATCAAACCCTTCAGGTAGGAGAGTTCCGCAGGGCCACTGAACAACCAGCACATTCCAAGGTTTCCATGGACCCAAACGCACATTATGACGCATCCTCAGGAGAGGCCATTTCAACTCAGCCCCCTGGTTAGCGTGTCCCAGAGGCAGCAGATCAAACATATCTTGTGGCTAATGGCCAATGGGAATGCGAGGCATGCTGTACAGGGATCCATCCTTCGAACCGTGCTCTCCAGTCCTTCCGTATGGTATGTCCTGGAGCCATGCAACAGGACTCGAATGTCCCACAGAAGGAAACCTGGTGGTTTGGAGCAACCTCCAAACTCAGCGTGGGAAAACTTCCTTGGCCTCATGAGGCCCCCGCTTCATGAAGGTGCCATCATGGACACATACTCCAGCCTCAGCCAACGTCTGATCCTCAGCCTGACTTCAGATGCAGGAGATTTTGATTCAGCCTCTGCCTAGTGGGCCTGCTCTGCCCTTGGCTCCAATCCTCACTTTAGCTTGTGTTCCTAGACTTCCGTCCTCACACTCCTGGCCCACAAACCCTCCCTACTGGGAATTCTGGGGCCACAATGAAGCACTCCGCCTGCCTCCCAGGAGAAAAACTTTGTCTATGGTGCTGCCCAGAAACCCCAAATGAGGATCAAACTGCTTGGCCCTCGGCAACACCCCAATTGCATAGGCTACCTTAAACACTGATGCTCTGTCGCAAATAGCCTGAGCCCAGACCTTCCAACAGACACCGACACAGCTGGCTGCACACCCAGCACATTGGACCCGCCACTGCCTTAGGCCACCATCCATTCCCAACCTGGGTTTTCAGTCATCAGAACCTAGACCTTATCTCCAATCCCTGCACAGGGGGGAACCTGATGCACAAGTCAGAACCCCTCCTTCCCCATGGCAAGAAACCTTGCTGCTGGCAGTGAGTCAAACCTTCAGTGTAGGAGAAAACGGCATGGCCCATGAGGCCACGCCCATGTGTGAGGGCCGCCATGGGCACAAACACACATTGTGACCCTCAGCGTGAGTACCTTATTCAATTAACGCCTCTCAGTGATTGGACCAAGAGCCTGCATATGTGGCTTGCCATGCCCATAGGCACCCAGGACTAACTAGATGGTGTGTATTCCAGTTGAGGGAACCCACTGCTGTGCTCTAGAGTCCCTCTCCTGGGGGGTCCCCTGTGGCAGAAAACAGTACTCTTCCCTTCCCACAGAATGAACCCAAACACTTGGGAGCTTGGACAATCCCCCGAGAGGAAGGCTCTTCCTCGGCCCCTGAAGCAACCCCTACCCTGAACGGCCACTGTGAACGCAACACCCAGAGACAAAAGCCTGAGCGACTGCCTCCCACTTGCCCTCCTTTGATATCCAGAGGATCTCCCCTCTCGGACTGGAGATCAGGCCTGCCATTACCTTGGCCCCTACCTGAGCCAAGTTTGCTTTTTCAGACATCTGTCCCCACAGCCCTGGCAAACACAGCCTCTAGGCTGGGTCCTCTGGAGCCATACCACAGGACCATGCCTGCTCTCTCCAGGGAAACTCTGTCCATTCCTTTGGACACACACCTCCAGAATATGAGAAACCTCAAGGCCCCCGAGGACATACCATTACCGGGAGCCTCCCTGCACACACAGGGGCCTTCGGACACAAGCTGAGCTGCTACCTCCATGAAGGCATGCACACAGATGTCAACAGAGATAGAAGGTTGAGCCGGACAGGCCCTTAGGCCCTAATCTCAACTCTTGCTTTGTTTTCCAGGTGTCACTCCTCAGAGGCTTTGGTTCGAAGAACAGGATATGGGGCTTTCCTGAGGCACTGAACAGAACTTCTCTCGTCTCCACATGGGAAGCTTCCTTGTTGGAGCCGTGTCAAACACCTCAGGTTGGAGCATCCTGCAGAGTCCCTGAGCCACCTCCACATTCCAAGGTCTCCCAGGCTACCAAGCCACAGTAGGACTCATCTTCAGGAGAGTCCATTTCAACTCTCCCCTCTGGGTAGCTCACCCAGGAGCCCGCAGATTGAGCCTGCCTTGTCCTGACTAAAGAGTGGGAATATGAGGTGGCGTTCCCAGGCATCCATGCTTAGACACCTGCTCTCGAGTCTTTCCGTATGGGGCCTCCTGGAACCATCCAATAGCACTCGACTTTCGTGCAGAAGGAAACCTTGAGGTTTGGAGTAGTTCACAAATCCCATCGTAGGCAAACCTTCCTGGCCTCATGAGGCCCCCACACCATTCAGGAAGAGGCCATGCTGGACAAAAACTCTAGCCTGAGGCACGTCTCAGAGTTGAAATGACCTCAGTGCAGGAGATCTCGATTCAGCCTCTCAGAGTGGGCCTGCCGTGCCATCGGTCCCAAACCTCACGCTAGCTTGTGTTTTCAGACTTCCTTCCTCACACTCCTGGCAAACAAGCCCTCCGGACTAGGAAATCCAGAACCACAACCCAGCCCAGGGTCTGCCCAAGGGAAGAAAAACGTTTCCCTGTGGGGCTCTCTCCAGAAAACCCAGATGAGGATCAACCTGCTCGGGCCTCGACGGTACCCGAACTGGATAGGCTGCTCTAGGCACTCATGCTCTGTCTGACACAGCCTGAAACCAGACGTCCAGACAGACAAGGAGACAGCTGGCCTCACACCCAGCACTTCGGACACGCCATGGTCTTATGCCGTCACCTCTTCCTAACCTTGGTTTTCAGATATCTGAACCTAGACATTATATCAATTCTCCACACAGCTGGGTATCGCAAGCACAACACAGAACTCCTCCTTCCCCGTGGCTGTAAAGCTTGCTCTTGGCATGGAGTCACACCTTCAGGGTGGGAGAAACCTTCCTGGTCCCTGATGCCACGCCCAAACTTGAGTGCTGCTTGGGCACAAATTCACACTCTGACCCTCAGCATGAGCCCCATGTCAAAGAAAGGCCTGTCAGGGCCTGGGCCAAGAGCCCGCATATGGGGCTTGCCAAGCCCCTATGCACCCAATCCTCAGCAGTGTTTGAGTTTTCCAGTCGCCCCGCCCGTACCTGGGGCTCTGCTCTGGAATCCCTTTTTTGGAGAGACACGTGAGCCAGACAACACTTTTCCACCCTTCCCACAAAATGACCCCAAACTCTTGGGAGCTGGGACAAATCCCCAGAGAGGGATACTCGTCCACAGTCCCTGAGGCCACCCCTCCAATCCACGGCTATCTCGGACACAACATCCAGAGACAAAAGCCTGAAAGAACGCCTCCCACTCGCCCTTGTCTCAGAGGCCGAGGAGCTACCTCTCGGGCTGTACATCCGGCCTGCCATACCCTAGGCGCCACTCATAAGCTGAGTTTGTGTTTTCAGATTTCTGTGCCCTAGCCTGGACCCACACAACCGCCAGGCTAGGGCCTCTGGAGCCACAGCGAAAGATTGTGCCTGCCCTCTCCAAGGAAATTGTGCCCAATCCATTGACCACAATTCTACAGGTTAGGGAAAAGCTCCAAGGCCCCTGAGGCCATCAATAGTTTAGGCCACCCTGGACTAAGAGGGGCTCTCTGACACCAGCGGAGCAACTATCTCCACTTAGACTCTCAGAGAGTGTCCCCAGAGACAGAAGGTTGAAATGGACAGGCCCCCAGGCCCTAATCTGAACCTTAGCTTTGGTTTCCATGTGTCCGTCCTCAGAGGTCTGTTTTCGTAGACCAGCACACGGGGCTTTTCTGAGGCTCCAAACCAAACCTCTCTCGTCTCCACATGGGGAGCTTACTTACTGGCGATGTATCAAACCCTTCAGGTAGGAGAGTTCCGCAGGGCCACTGAACAACCAGCACATTCCAAGGTTTCCATGGACCCAAACACACATTATGACGCATCCTCAGGAGAGGCCATTTCAACTCAGCCCCCTGGTTAGCGTGCCCCAGAGGCAGCAGATCAAACATATCTTGTGGCTAATGGCCAATGGGAATGCGAGGCATGCTGTACAGGGATCCATCCTTCGAACCGTGCTCTCCAGTCCTTCCGTATGGTATGTCCTGGAGCCATGCAACAGGACTCGAATGTCCCACAGAAGGAAACCTGGTGGTTTGGGGCAACCTCCAAACTCAGCGTGGGAAAACTTCCTTGTCCTCATGAGGCCCCCGCTTCATGAAGGTGCCAACATGGACACATACTCCAGCCTCAGCCAACGTCTGATCCTCAGCCTGACTTCAGATGCAGGAGATTTTGATTCAGCCTCTGCCTAGTGGGCCTGCTCTGCCCTTGGCTCCAATCCTCACTTTAGCTTTTGTTCCTAGACTTCCGTCCTCACACTCCTGGCCCGCAAACCCTCCCTACTGGGAATTCTGGGGCCACAATGAAGCACTCCGCCTGCCTCCCAGGAGAAAAACTTTGTCTATGGTGCTGCCCAGAAACCCCAAATGAGGATCAAACTGCTTGGCCCTCGGCAACACCCCAATTGCATAGGCTACCTTAAACACTGATGCTCTGTCGCAAATAGCCTGAGCCCAGACCTTCCAACAGACACCGACACAGCTGGCTGCACACCCAGCACATTGGACCCGCCACTGCCTTAGGCCACCATCCATTCCCAACCTGGGTTTTCAGTCATCAGAACCTAGACCTTATCTCCAATCCCTGCACAGGGGGGAACCTGATGCACAAGTCAGAACCCCTCCTTCCCCATGGCAAGAAACCTTGCTGCTGGCAGTGAGTCAAACCTTCAGTGTAGGAGAAAACGGCATGGCCCATGAGGCCACGCCCATGTGTGAGGGCCGCCTTGGGCACAAACACACATTGTGACCCTCAGCGTGAGTACCTTATTCAAGTAACGCCTCTCAGTGATTGGACCAAGAGCCCGCATATGTGGCTTGCCATGCCCATAGGCACGCAGGACTAACTAGATGGTGTGTATTCCAGTTGAGGGAACCCACTGCTGTGCTCTAGAGTCCCTCTCCTGGCGGGTCCCCTGTGGCAGAAAACAGTACTCTTCCCTTCCCACAGAATGAACCCAAACACTTGGGAGCTTGGACAATCCCCCGAGAGGAAGGCTCTTCCTCGGCCCCTGAGGCAACCCCTACCCTGAACGGCCACTGTGAACGCAACACCCAGAGACAAAAGCCTGAGCGACTGCCTCCCACTTGCCCTCCTTTGATATCCAGAGGATCTCCCCTCTCGGACTGGAGATCAGGCCTGCCATTACCTTGGCCCCTACCTGAGCCAAGTTTGCTTTTTCAGACATCTGTCCCCACAGCCCTGGCAAACACAGCCTCTAGGCTGGGTCCTCTGGAGCCATACCACAGGACCATGCCTGCTCTCTCCAGGGAAACTCTGTCCATTCCTTTGGACACACACCTCCAGAATATGAGAAACCTCAAGGCCCCCGAGGACATACCATTACCGGGAGCCTCCCTGCACACAGGGGCCTTCGGACACAAGCTGAGCTGCTACCTCCATGAAGGCATGCACACAGATGTCAACAGAGATAGAAGGTTGAGCCGGACAGGCCCTTAGGCCCTAATCTCAACTCTTGCTTTGTTTTCCAGGTGTCACTCCTCAGAGGCTTTGGTTCGAAGAACAGGATATGGGGCTTTCCTGAGGCACTGAACAGAATTTCTCTCGTCTCCACATGGGAAGCTTCCTTGTTGGAGCCGTGTCAAACACCTCAGGTTGGAGAATCCTGCAGAGTCCCTGAGCCACCTCCACATTCCAAGGTCTCCCAGGCCACCAAGCCACAGTAGGACTCATCTTCAGGAGAGTCCATTTCAACTCTCCCCTCTGGGTAGCTCACCCAGGAGCCCGCAGATTGAGCCTGCCTTGTCCTGACTAAAGAGTGGGAATATGAGGTGGCGTTCCCAGGCATCCATGCTTAGACACCTGCTCTCGAGTCTTTCCGTATGGGGCCTCCTGGAACCATCCAATAGCACTCGACTTTCGTGCAGAAGGAAACCTTGAGGTTTGGAGTAGTTCACAAATCCCATCGTAGGCAAACCTTCCTGGCCTCATGAGGCCCCCACACCATTCAGGAAGAGGCCATGCTGGACAAAAACTCTAGCCTGAGGCACGTCTCATAGTTGAAATGACCTCAGTGCAGGAGATCTCGATTCAGCCTCTCAGAGTGGGCCTGCCGTGCCATCGGTCCCAAACCTCACGCTAGCTTGTGTTTTCAGAGTTCCTTCCTCACACTCCTGGCAAACAAGCCCTCCGGACTAGGAAATCCAGAACCACAACCCAGCCCAGGGTCTGCCCAAGGGAAGAAAAACGTTTCCCTGTGGGGCTCTCTCCAGAAAACCCAGATGAGGATCAACCTGCTCGGGCCTCGACGGTGTCCGAACTGGATAGGCTGCTCTGGGCACTCATGCTCTGTCTGACACAGCCTGAAGCCAGACGTCCAGACAGACAAGGAGACAGCTGGCCGCACACCCAGCACTTCGGACACGCCATGGTCTTATGCCGTCACCTCTTCCTAACCTTGGTGTTCAGATATCTGAACCTAGACATTATATCAATTCTCCACACAGCTGGGTATCACAAGCACAACACAGAACTCCTCCTTCCCCGTGGCTGTAAAGCTTGCTCTTGGCATGGAGTCACACCTTCAGGGTGGGAGAAACCTTCCTGGTCCCTGATGCCACGCCCAAACTTGAGTGCTGCTTGGGCACAAATTCACACTCTGACCCTCAGCATGAGCCCCATGTCAAAGAAAGGCCTGTCAGGGCCTGGGCCCAGAGCCCGCATATGGGGCTTGCCAAGCCCCTATGCACCCAATCCTCACCAGTGTTTGAGTTTTCCAGTCGCCCCGCCCGTACCTGGGGCTCTGCTCTGGAATCCCTTTCTTGGAGAGACACGTGAGCCAGACAACACATTTCCACCCTTCCCACAAAATGACCCCAAACTCTTGGGAGCTGGGACAAATCCCCAGAGAGGGATACTCGTCCACAGTCCCTGAGGCCACCCCTCCAATCCACGGCTATCTCGGACACAACATCCAGAGACAAAAGCCTGAAGGAACGCCTCCCACTCGCCCTTGTTTCAGAGGCCCAGGAGCTCCCTCTCGGGCTGTACATCCAGCCTGCCATACCAGGTGCAACTCATAAGCTGAGTTTGTGTTTTCAGACTTCTGTGCCCTCAGCCTGGACCCACACAACCTCCAGGCTAGGGCCTCTGGAGCCACAGCGAAAGATTGTGCCTGCCCTCTCCAAGGAAATTGTGCCCAATCCATTGACCACAACCCTACAGGTTAGGGAAAAGCTCCAAGCCCCTGAGGCCATCAATAGTGTAGGCCACCCTGGACTAAGAGGGGCTCTCTGACACCAGCGGAGCAACTATCTCCACTTAGACTCTCAGACAGTGTCCCCAGAGACAGAAGGTTGAAATGGACAGGCCCCCAGGCCCTAATCTGAACCTTAGCTTTGGTTTCCATGTGTCCGTCCTCAGAGGTCTGTTTTCGTAGACCAGCACACGGGGCTTTTCTGAGGCTCCAAACCAAACCTCTCTCGCCTCCACATGGGGAGCTTACTTACTGGGGATGTATCAAACCCTTCAGGTAGAAGAGTTCCGCAGGGCCACTGAATAACCAGCACATTCCAAGGTTTCCATGGACCCAAACGCACATTATGACGCATCCTCAGGAGAGGCCATTTCAACTCAGCCCCCTGGTTAGCGTGCCCCAGAGGCAGCAGATCAAACATATCTTGTGGCTAATGGCCAATGGGAATGCGAGGCATGCTGTACAGGGATCCATCCTTCGAACCGTGCTCTCCAGTCCTTCCGTATGGTATGTCCTGGAGCCATGCAACAGGACTCGAATGTCCCACAGAAGGAAACCTGGTGGTTTGGGGCAACCTCCAAACTCAGCGTGGGAAAACTTCCTTGGCCTCATGAGGCCCCCGCTTCATGAAGGTGCCATCATGGACACATACTCCAGCCTCAGCCAACGTCTGATCCTCAGCCTGACTTCAGATGCAGGAGATTTTGATTCAGCCTCTGCCTAGTGGGCCTGCTCTGCCCTTGGCTCCAATCCTCACTTTAGCTTGTGTTCCTAGACTTCCGTCCTCACACTCCAGGCCCACAAACCCTCCCTACTGGGAATTCTGGGGCCACAATGAAGCACTCCGCCTGCCTCCCAGGAGAAAAACTTTGTCTATGGTGCTGCCCAGAAACCCCAAATGAGGATCAAACTGCTTGGCCCTCGGCAACACCCCAATTGCATAGGCTACCTTAAACACTGATGCTCTGTCGCAAATAGCCTGAGCCCAGACCTTCCAACAGACACCGACACAGCTGGCTGCACACCCAGCACCTTGGACCCGCCACTGCCTTAGGCCAACATCCATTCCCAACCTGGGTTTTCAGTCATCAGAACCTAGACCTTATCTCCAATCCCTGCACAGGGGGGAACCTGATGCACAAGTCAGAACCCCTCCTTCCCCATGGCAAGAAACCTTGCTGCTGGCAGTGAGTCAAACCTTCAGTGTAGGAGAAAACGGCATGGCCCATGAGGCCACGCCCATGTGTGAGGGCCACCTTGGGCACAAACACACATTGTGACCCTCAGCGTGAGTACCTTATTCAAGTAACGCCTCTCAGTGATTGGACCAAGAGCCCGCATATGTGGCTTGCCATGCCCATAGGCACGCAGGACTAACTAGATGGTGTGTATTCCAGTTGAGGGAACCCACTGCTGTGCTCTAGAGTCCCTCTCCTGGGGGGTCCCCTGTGGCAGAAAACAGTACTCTTCCCTTCCCACAGAATGAACCCAAACACTTGGGAGCTTGGACAATCCCCCGAGAGGAAGGCTCTTCCTCGGCCCCTGAAGCAACCCCTACCCTGAACGGCCACTGTGAACGCAACACCCAGAGACAAAAGCCTGAGCGACTGCCTCCCACTTGCCCTCCTTTGATATCCAGAGGATCTCCCCTCTCGGACTGGAGATCAGGCCTGCCATTACCTTGGCCCCTACCTGAGCCAAGTTTGCTTTTTCAGACATCTGTCCCCACAGCCCTGGCAAACACAGCCTCTAGGCTGGGTCCTCTGGAGCCCTACCACAGGACCATGCCTGCTCTCTCCAGGGAAACTCTGTCCATTCCGTTGGACACACACCTCCAGAATATGAGAAACCTCAAGGCCCCCGAGGACATACCATTACCGGGAGCCTCCCTGCACACACAGGGGCCTTCGGACACAAGCTGAGCTGCTACCTCCATGAAGGCATGCACACAGATGTCAACAGAGATAGAAGGTTGAGCCGGACAGGCCCTTAGGCCCTAATCTCAACTCTTGCTTTGTTTTCCAGGTGTCACTCCTCAGAGGCTTTGGTTCGAAGAACAGGATATGGGGCTTTCCTGAGGCACTGAACAGAACTTCTCTCGTCTCCACATGGGAAGCTTCCTTGTTGGAGCCGTGTCAAACACCTCAGGTTGGAGAATCCTGCAGAGTCCCTGAGCCACCTCCACATTCCAAGGTCTCCCAGGCCACCAAGCCACAGTAGGACTCATCTTCAGGAGAGTCCATTTCAACTCTCCCCTCTGGGTAGCTCACCCAGGAGCCCGCAGATTGAGCCTGCCTTGTCCTGACTAAAGAGTGGGAATATGAGGTGGCGTTCCCAGGCATCCATGCTTAGACACCTGCTCTCGAGTCTTTCCGTATGGGGCCTCCTGGAACCATCCAATAGCACTCGACTTTCGTGCAGAAGGAAACCTTGAGGTTTGGAGTAGTTCACAAATCCCATCGTAGGCAAACCTTCCTGGCCTCATGAGGCCCCCACACCATTCAGGAAGAGGCCATGCTGGACAAAAACTCTAGCCTGAGGCACGTCTCATAGTTGAAATGACCTCAGTGCAGGAGATCTCGATTCAGCCTCTCAGAGTGGGCCTGCCGTGCCATCGGTCCCAAACCTCACGCTAGCTTGTGTTTTCAGAGTTCCTTCCTCACACTCCTGGCAAACAAGCCCTCCGGACTAGGAAATCCAGAACCACAACCCAGCCCAGGGTCTGCCCAAGGGAAGAAAAACGTTTCCCTGTGGGGCTCTCTCCAGAAAACCCAGATGAGGATCAACCTGCTCGGGCCTCGACGGTACCCGAACTGGATAGGCTGCTCTGGGCACTCATGCTCTGTCTGACACAGCCTGAAGCCAGACGTCCAGACAGACAAGGAGACAGCTGGCCGCACACCCAGCACTTCGGACACGCCATGGTCTTATGCCGTCACCTCTTCCTAACCTTGGTGTTCAGATATCTGAACCTAGACATTATATCAATTCTCCACACAGCTGGGTATCGCAAGCACAACACAGAACTCCTCCTTCCCCGTGGCTGTAAAGCTTGCTCTTGGCATGGTGTCACACCTTCAGGGTGGGAGAAACCTCCTGGTCCCTGATGCCACGCCCAAACTTGAGTGCTGCTTGGGCACAAATTCACACTCTGACCCTCAGCATGAGCCCCATGTCAAAGAAAGGCCTGTCAGGGCCTGGGCCAAGAGCCCGCATATGGGACTTGCCAAGCCCCTATGCACCCAATCCTCACCAGTGTTAGAGATTTCCAGTCGCCCCGCCCGTACCTGGGGCTCTGCTCTGGAATCCCTTTCTTGGAGAGACACGTGAGCCAGACAACACTTTTCCACCCTTCCCACAAAATGACCCCAAACTCTTAGGAGCTGGGACAAATCCCCAGAGAGGGATACTCGTCCACAGTCCCTGAGGCCACCCCTCCAATCCACGGCTATCTCGGACACAACATCCAGAGACAAAAGCCTGAAGGAACGCCTCCCACTCGCCATTGTTTCAGAGGCCCAGGAGCTACCTCTCGGGCTGTACATCCTGCCTGCCATACCCTAGGCGCCACTCATAAGCTGAGTTTGTGTTTTCAGACTTCTGTGCCCTCAGCCTGGACTCACACAACCGCCAGGCTAGGGCCTCTGGAGCCACTGCGAAAGATTGTGCCTGCCCTCTCCAAGGAAATTGTGCCCAATCCATTGACCACAACCCTACAGGTTAGGGAAAAGGTCCAAGCCCCTGAGGCCATCAATAGTGTAGGCCACCCTGGACTAAGAGGGGCTCTCTGACACCAGCGGAGCAACTATCTCCACTTAGACTCTCAGACAGTGTCCCCAGAGACAGAAGGTTGAAATGGACATGCCCCCAGGCCCTAATCTGAACCTTAGCTTTGGTTTCCATGTGTCCGTCCTCAGAGGTCTGTTTTCGTAGACCAGCACACGGGGCTTTTCTGAGGCTCCAAACCAAACCTCTCTCGCCTCCACATGGGGAGCTTACTTACTGGGGATATATCAAACCCTTCAGGTAGGAGAGTTCCGCAGGGCCACTGAACAACCAGCACATTCCAAGGTTTCCATGGACCCAAACGCACATTATGACGCATCCTCAGGAGAGGCCATTTCAACTCAGCCCCCTGGTTAGCGTGTCCCAGAGGCAGCAGATCAAACATATCTTGTGGCTAATGGCCAATGGGAATGCGAGGCATGCTGTACAGGGATCCATCCTTCGAACCGTGCTCTCCAGTCCTTCCGTATGGTATGTCCTGGAGCCATGCAACAGGACTCGAATGTCCCACAGAAGGAAACCTGGTGGTTTGGGGCAACCTCCAAACTCAGCGTGGGAAAACTTCCTTGGCCTCATGAGGCCCCCGCTTCATGAAGGTGCCATCATGGACACATACTCCAGCCTCAGCCAACGTCTGATCCTCAGCCTGACTTCAGATGCAGGAGATTTTGATTCAGCCTCTGCCTAGTGGGCCTGCTCTGCCCTTGGCTCCAATCCTCACTTTAGCTTGTGTTCCTAGACTTCCGTCCTCACACTCCTGGCCCACAAACCCTCCCTACTGGGAATTCTGGGGCCACAATGAAGCACTCCGCCTGCCTCCCAGGAGAAAAACTTTGTCTATGGTGCTGCCCAGAAACCCCAAATGAGGATCAAACTGCTTGGCCCTCGGCAACACCCCAATTGCATAGGCTACCTTAAACACTGATGCTCTGTCGCAAATAGCCTGAGCCCAGACCTTCCAACAGACACCGACACAGCTGGCTGCACACCCAGCACATTGGACCCGCCACTGCCTTAGGCCACCATCCATTCCCAACCTGGGTTTTCAGTCATCAGAACCTAGACCTTATCTCCAATCCCTGCACAGGGGGGAACCTGATGCACAAGTCAGAACCCCTCCTTCCCCATGGCAAGAAACCTTGCTGCTGGCAGTGAGTCAAACCTTCAGTGTAGGAGAAAACGGCATGGCCCATGAGGCCACGCCCATGTGTGAGGGCCGCCATGGGCACAAACACACATTGTGACCCTCAGCGTGAGTACCTTATTCAATTAACGCCTCTCAGTGATTGGACCAAGAGCCTGCATATGTGGCTTGCCATGCCCATAGGCACCCAGGACTAACTAGATGGTGTGTATTCCAGTTGAGGGAACCCACTGCTGTGCTCTAGAGTCCCTCTCCTGGGGGGTCCCCTGTGGCAGAAAACAGTACTCTTCCCTTCCCACAGAATGAACCCAAACACTTGGGAGCTTGGACAATCCCCCGAGAGGAAGGCTCTTCCTCGGCCCCTGAAGCAACCCCTACCCTGAACGGCCACTGTGAACGCAACACCCAGAGACAAAAGCCTGAGCGACTGCCTCCCACTTGCCCTCCTTTGATATCCAGAGGATCTCCCCTCTCGGACTGGAGATCAGGCCTGCCATTACCTTGGCCCCTACCTGAGCCAAGTTTGCTTTTTCAGACATCTGTCCCCACAGCCCTGGCAAACACAGCCTCTAGGCTGGGTCCTCTGGAGCCATACCACAGGACCATGCCTGCTCTCTCCAGGGAAACTCTGTCCATTCCTTTGGACACACACCTCCAGAATATGAGAAACCTCAAGGCCCCCGAGGACATACCATTACCGGGAGCCTCCCTGCACACACAGGGGCCTTCGGACACAAGCTGAGCTGCTACCTCCATGAAGGCATGCACACAGATGTCAACAGAGATAGAAGGTTGAGCCGGACAGGCCCTTAGGCCCTAATCTCAACTCTTGCTTTGTTTTCCAGGTGTCACTCCTCAGAGGCTTTGGTTCGAAGAACAGGATATGGGGCTTTCCTGAGGCACTGAACAGAACTTCTCTCGTCTCCACATGGGAAGCTTCCTTGTTGGAGCCGTGTCAAACACCTCAGGTTGGAGCATCCTGCAGAGTCCCTGAGCCACCTCCACATTCCAAGGTCTCCCAGGCTACCAAGCCACAGTAGGACTCATCTTCAGGAGAGTCCATTTCAACTCTCCCCTCTGGGTAGCTCACCCAGGAGCCCGCAGATTGAGCCTGCCTTGTCCTGACTAAAGAGTGGGAATATGAGGTGGCGTTCCCAGGCATCCATGCTTAGACACCTGCTCTCGAGTCTTTCCGTATGGGGCCTCCTGGAACCATCCAATAGCACTCGACTTTCGTGCAGAAGGAAACCTTGAGGTTTGGAGTAGTTCACAAATCCCATCGTAGGCAAACCTTCCTGGCCTCATGAGGCCCCCACACCATTCAGGAAGAGGCCATGCTGGACAAAAACTCTAGCCTGAGGCACGTCTCAGAGTTGAAATGACCTCAGTGCAGGAGATCTCGATTCAGCCTCTCAGAGTGGGCCTGCCGTGCCATCGGTCCCAAACCTCACGCTAGCTTGTGTTTTCAGACTTCCTTCCTCACACTCCTGGCAAACAAGCCCTCCGGACTAGGAAATCCAGAACCACAACCCAGCCCAGGGTCTGCCCAAGGGAAGAAAAACGTTTCCCTGTGGGGCTCTCTCCAGAAAACCCAGATGAGGATCAACCTGCTCGGGCCTCGACGGTACCCGAACTGGATAGGCTGCTCTAGGCACTCATGCTCTGTCTGACACAGCCTGAAACCAGACGTCCAGACAGACAAGGAGACAGCTGGCCTCACACCCAGCACTTCGGACACGCCATGGTCTTATGCCGTCACCTCTTCCTAACCTTGGTTTTCAGATATCTGAACCTAGACATTATATCAATTCTCCACACAGCTGGGTATCGCAAGCACAACACAGAACTCCTCCTTCCCCGTGGCTGTAAAGCTTGCTCTTGGCATGGAGTCACACCTTCAGGGTGGGAGAAACCTTCCTGGTCCCTGATGCCACGCCCAAACTTGAGTGCTGCTTGGGCACAAATTCACACTCTGACCCTCAGCATGAGCCCCATGTCAAAGAAAGGCCTGTCAGGGCCTGGGCCAAGAGCCCGCATATGGGGCTTGCCAAGCCCCTATGCACCCAATCCTCAGCAGTGTTTGAGTTTTCCAGTCGCCCCGCCCGTACCTGGGGCTCTGCTCTGGAATCCCTTTTTTGGAGAGACACGTGAGCCAGACAACACTTTTCCACCCTTCCCACAAAATGACCCCAAACTCTTGGGAGCTGGGACAAATCCCCAGAGAGGGATACTCGTCCACAGTCCCTGAGGCCACCCCTCCAATCCACGGCTATCTCGGACACAACATCCAGAGACAAAAGCCTGAAAGAACGCCTCCCACTCGCCCTTGTCTCAGAGGCCGAGGAGCTACCTCTCGGGCTGTACATCCGGCCTGCCATACCCTAGGCGCCACTCATAAGCTGAGTTTGTGTTTTCAGATTTCTGTGCCCTAGCCTGGACCCACACAACCGCCAGGCTAGGGCCTCTGGAGCCACAGCGAAAGATTGTGCCTGCCCTCTCCAAGGAAATTGTGCCCAATCCATTGACCACAATTCTACAGGTTAGGGAAAAGCTCCAAGGCCCCTGAGGCCATCAATAGTTTAGGCCACCCTGGACTAAGAGGGGCTCTCTGACACCAGCGGAGCAACTATCTCCACTTAGACTCTCAGAGAGTGTCCCCAGAGACAGAAGGTTGAAATGGACAGGCCCCCAGGCCCTAATCTGAACCTTAGCTTTGGTTTCCATGTGTCCGTCCTCAGAGGTCTGTTTTCGTAGACCAGCACACGGGGCTTTTCTGAGGCTCCAAACCAAACCTCTCTCGTCTCCACATGGGGAGCTTACTTACTGGGGATGTATCAAACCCTTCAGGTAGGAGAGTTCCGCAGGGCCACTGAACAACCAGCACATTCCAAGGTTTCCATGGACCCAAACACACATTATGACGCATCCTCAGGAGAGGCCATTTCAACTCAGCCCCCTGGTTAGCGTGCCCCAGAGGCAGCAGATCAAACATATCTTGTGGCTAATGGCCAATGGGAATGCGAGGCATGCTGTACAGGGATCCATCCTTCGAACCGTGCTCTCCAGTCCTTCCGTATGGTATGTCCTGGAGCCATGCAACAGGACTCGAATGTCCCACAGAAGGAAACCTGGTGGTTTGGGGCAACCTCCAAACTCAGCGTGGGAAAACTTCCTTGTCCTCATGAGGCCCCCGCTTCATGAAGGTGCCAACATGGACACATACTCCAGCCTCAGCCAACGTCTGATCCTCAGCCTGACTTCAGATGCAGGAGATTTTGATTCAGCCTCTGCCTAGTGGGCCTGCTCTGCCCTTGGCTCCAATCCTCACTTTAGCTTGTGTTCCTAGACTTCCGTCCTCACACTCCTGGCCCGCAAACCCTCCCTACTGGGAATTCTGGGGCCACAATGAAGCACTCCGCCTGCCTCCCAGGAGAAAAACTTTGTCTATGGTGCTGCCCAGAAACCCCAAATGAGGATCAAACTGCTTGGCCCTCGGCAACACCCCAATTGCATAGGCTACCTTAAACACTGATGCTCTGTCGCAAATAGCCTGAGCCCAGACCTTCCAACAGACACCGACACAGCTGGCTGCACACCCAGCACATTGGACCCGCCACTGCCTTAGGCCACCATCCATTCCCAACCTGGGTTTTCAGTCATCAGAACCTAGACCTTATCTCCAATCCCTGCACAGGGGGGAACCTGATGCACAAGTCAGAACCCCTCCTTCCCCATGGCAAGAAACCTTGCTGCTGGCAGTGAGTCAAACCTTCAGTGTAGGAGAAAACGGCATGGCCCATGAGGCCACGCCCATGTGTGAGGGCCGCCTTGGGCACAAACACACATTGTGACCCTCAGCGTGAGTACCTTATTCAAGTAACGCCTCTCAGTGATTGGACCAAGAGCCCGCATATGTGGCTTGCCATGCCCATAGGCACGCAGGACTAACTAGATGGTGTGTATTCCAGTTGAGGGAACCCACTGCTGTGCTCTAGAGTCCCTCTCCTGGGGGGTCCCCTGTGGCAGAAAACAGTACTCTTCCCTTCCCACAGAATGAACCCAAACACTTGGGAGCTTGGACAATCCCCCGAGAGGAAGGCTCTTCCTCGGCCCCTGAGGCAACCCCTACCCTGAACGGCCACTGTGAACGCAACACCCAGAGACAAAAGCCTGAGCGACTGCCTCCCACTTGCCCTCCTTTGATATCCAGAGGATCTCCCCTCTCGGACTGGAGATCAGGCCTGCCATTACCTTGGCCCCTACCTGAGCCAAGTTTGCTTTTTCAGACATCTGTCCCCACAGCCCTGGCAAACACAGCCTCTAGGCTGGGTCCTCTGGAGCCATACCACAGGACCATGCCTGCTCTCTCCAGGGAAACTCTGTCCATTCCTTTGGACACACACCTCCAGAATATGAGAAACCTCAAGGCCCCCGAGGACATACCATTACCGGGAGCCTCCCTGCACACACAGGGGCCTTCGGACACAACCTGAGCTGCTACCTCCATGAAGGCATGCACACAGATGTCAACAGAGATAGAAGGTTGAGCCCGACAGGCCCTTAGGCCCTAATCTCAACTCTTGCTTTGTTTTCCAGGTGTCACTCCTCAGAGGCTTTGGTTCGACGAACAGGATATGGGGCTTTCCTGAGGCACTGAACAGAACTTCTCTCGTCTCCACATGGGAAGCTTCCTTGTTGGAGCCGTGTCAAACACCTCAGGTTGGAGAATCCTGCAGAGTCCCTGAGCCACCTCCACATTCCAAGGTCTCCCAGGCCACCAAGCCACAGTAGGACTCATCTTCAGGAGAGTCCATTTCAACTCTCCCCTCTGGGTAGCTCACCCAGGAGCCCGCAGATTGAGCCTGCCTTGTCCTGACTAAAGAGTGGGAATATGAGGTGGCGTTCCCAGGCATCCATGCTTAGACACCTGCTCTCGAGTCTTTCCGTATGGGGCCTCCTGGAACCATCCAATAGCACTCGACTTTCGTGCAGAAGGAAACCTTGAGGTTTGGAGTAGTTCACAAATCCCATCGTAGGCAAACCTTCCTGGCCTCATGAGGCCCCCACACCATTCAGGAAGAGGCCATGCTGGACAAAAACTCTAGCCTGAGGCACGTCTCAGAGTTGAAATGACCTCAGTGCAGGAGATCTCGATTCAGCCTCTCAGAGTGGGCCTGCCGTGCCATCGGTCCCAAACCTCACGCTAGCTTGTGTTTTCAGACTTCCTTCCTCACACTCCTGGCAAACAAGCCCTCCGGACTAGGAAATCCAGAACCACAACCCAGCCCAGGGTCTGCCCAAGGGAAGAAAAACGTTTCCCTGTGGGGCTCTCTCCAGAAAACCCAGATGAGGATCAACCTGCACGGGCCTCGACGGTACCCGAACTGGATAGGCTGCTCTGGGCACTCATGCTCTGTCTGACACAGCCTGAAGCCAGACGTCCAGACAGACAAGGAGACAGCTGGCCGCACACCCAGCACTTCGGACACGCCATGGTCTTATGCCGTCACCTCTTCCTAACCTTGGTGTTCAGATATCTGAACCTAGACATTATATCAATTCTCCACACAGCTGGGTATCGCAAGCACAACACAGAACTCCTCCTTCCCCGTGGCTGTAAAGCTTGCTCTTGGCATGGAGTCACACCTTCAGGGTGGGAGAAACCTTCCTGGTCCCTGATGCCACGCCCAAACTTGAGTGCTGCTTGGGCACAAATTCACACTCTGACCCTCAGCATGAGCCCCATGTCAAAGAAAGGCCTGTCAGGGCCTCGGCCAAGAGCCCGCATATGGGGCTTGCCAAGCCCCTATGCACCCAATCCTCACCAGTGTTTGAGTTTTCCAGTCGCCCCGCCCGTACCTGGGGCTCTACTCTGGAATCCCTTTCTTGGAGAGACACGTGAGCCAGACAACACTTTTCCACCCTTCCCACAAAATGACCCCAAACTCTTGGGAGCTGGGACAAATCCCCAGAGAGGGATACTCGTCCACAGTCCCTGAGGCCACCCCTCCAATCCACGGCTATCTCGGACACAACATCCAGAGACAAAAGCCTGAAGGAACGCCTCCCACTCGCCCTTGTTTCAGAGGCCCAGGAGCTCCCTCTCGGGCTGTACATCCGGCCTGCCATACCCTAGGCGCCACTCATAAGCTGAGTTTGTGTTTTCAGACTTCTGTGCCCTCAGCCTGGACCCACACAACCGCCAGGCTAGGGCCTCTGGAGCCACAGCGAAAGATTGTGCCTGCCCTCTCCAAGGAAATTGTGCCCAATCCATTGACCACAACCCTACAGGTTAGGGAAAAGCTCCAAGGCCCCTGAGGCCATCAATAGTGTAGGCCACCCTGGACTAAGAGGGGCTCTCTGACACCAGCGGAGCAACTATCTCCACTTAGACTCTCAGACAGTGTCCCCAGAGACAGAAGATTGAAATGGACAGGCCCCCAGGCCCTAATCTGAACCTTAGCTTTGGTTTCCATGTGTCCGTCCTCAGAGGTCTGTTTTCGTAGACCAGCACACGGGGCTTTTCTGAGGCTCCAAACCAAACCTCTCTCGTCTCCACATGGGGAGCTTACTTACTGGGGATGTATCAAACCCTTCAGGTAGGAGAGTTCCGCAGGGCCACTGAACAACCAGCACATTCCAAGGTTTCCATGGACCCAAACGCACATTATGACGCATTCTCAGGAGAGTCCATTTCAACTCAGCCCCCTGGTTAGCGTGCCCCAGAGGCAGCAGATCAAACATATCTTGTGGCTAATGGCCAATGGGAATGCGAGGCATGCTGTACAGGGATCCATCCTTCGAACCGTGCTCTCCAGTCCTTCCGTATGGTATGTCCTGGAGCCATGCAACAGGACTCGAATGTCCCACAGAAGGAAACCTGGTGGTTTGGGGCAACCTCCAAACTCAGCGTGGGAAAACTTCCTTGGCCTCATGAGGCCCCCGCTTCACGAAGGTGCCAACATGGACACATACTCCAGCCTCAGCCAACGTCTGATCCTCAGCCTGACTTCAGATGCAGGAGATTTTGATTCAGCCTCTGCTTAGTGGGCCTGCTCTGCCCTTGGCTCCAATCCTCACTTTAGCTTGTGTTCCTAGACTTCCGTCCTCACACTCCTGGCCCGCAAATCCTCCCTACTGGGAATTCTGGGGCCACAATGAAGCACTCCGCCTGCCTCCCAGGAGAAAAACTTTGTCTATGGTGCTGCCCAGAAACCCCAAATGAGGATCAAACTGCTTGGCCCTTGGCAACACCCCAATTGCATAGGCTACCTTAAACACTGATGCTCTGTCGCAAATAGCCTGAGCCCAGACCTTCCAACAGACACCGACACAGCTGGCTGCACACCCAGCACATTGGACCCGCCACTGCCTTAGGCCACCATCCATTCCCAACCTGGGTTTTCAGTCATCAGAACCTAGACCTTATCTCCAATCCCTGCACAGGGGGGAACCTGATGCACAAGTCAGAACCCCTCCTTCCCCATGGCAAGAAACCTTGCTGCTGGCAGTGAGTCAAACCTTCAGTGTAGGAGAAAACGGCATGGCCCATGAGGCCACGCCCATGTGTGAGGGCCGCCTTGGGCACAAACACACATTGTGACCCTCAGCGTGAGTACCTTATTCAAGTAACGCCTCTCAGTGATTGGACCAAGAGCCTGCATATGTGGCTTGCCATGCCCATAGGCACGCAGGACTAACTAGATGGTGTGTATTCCAGTTGAGGGAACCCACTGCTGTGCTCTAGAGTCCCTCTCCTGGGGGGTCCCCTGTGGCAGAAAACAGTACTCTTCCCTTCCCACAGAATGAACCCAAACACTTGGGAGCTTGGACAATCCCCCGAGAGGAAGGCTCTTCCTCGGCCCCTGAAGCAACCCCTACCCTGAACGGCCACTGTGAACGCAACACCCAGAGTCAAAAGCCTGAGCGACTGCCTCCCACTTGCCCTCCTTTGATATCCAGAGGATCTCCCCTCTCGGACTGGAGATCAGGCCTGCCATTACCTTGGCCCCTACCTGAGCCAAGTTTGATTTTTCAGACATCTGTCCCCACAGCCCTGGCAAACACAGCCTCTAGGCTGGGTCCTCTGGAGCCATACCACAGGACCATGCCTGCTCTCTCCTGGGAAACTCTGTCCATTCCTTTGGCCACACACCTCCAGAATATGAGAAACCTCATGGCCCCCGAGGACATACGATTACCGGGAGCCTCCCTGCACACACAGGGGCCTTCGGACACAAGCTGAGCTGCTACCTCCATGAAGGCTTGCACACAGATGTCAACAGAGTTAGAAGGTTGAGCCCGACAGGCCCTTAGGCCCTAATCTCAACTCTTGCTTTGTTTTCCAGGTGTCACTCCTCAGAGGCTTTGGTTCGAAGAACAGGATATGGGGCTTTCCTGAGGCACTGAACAGAACTTCTCTCGTCTCCACATGGGAAGCTTCCTTGTTGGAGCCGTGTCAAACACCTCAGGTTGGAGAATCCTGCAGAGTCCCTGAGCCACCTCCACATTCCAAGGTCTCCCAGGCCACCAAGCCACAGTAGGACTCATCTTCAGGAGAGTCCATTTCAACTCTCCCCTCTGGGTAGCTCACCCAGGAGCCCGCAGATTGAGCCTGCCTTGTCCTGACTAAAGAGTGGGAATATGAGGTGGCGTTCCCAGGCATCCATGCTTAGACACCTGCTCTCGAGTCTTTCCGTATGGGGCCTCCTGGAACCATCCAATAGCACTCGACTTTCGTGCAGAAGGAAACCTTGAGGTTTGGAGTAGTTCACAAATCCCATCGTAGGAAACCTTCCTGGCCTCATGAGGCCCCCACACCATTCAGGAAGAGGCCATGCTGGACAAAAACTCTAGCCTGAGGCACGTCTCAGAGTTGAAATGACCTCAGTGCAGGAGATCTCGATTCAGCCTCTCAGAGTGGGCCTGCCGTGCCATCGGTCCCAAACCTCACGCTAGCTTGTGTTTTCAGACTTCCTTCCTCACACTCCTGGCAAACAAGCCCTCCGGACTAGGAACTCCAGATCCACAACCCAGCCCACGGTCTGCCCAAGGCAAGAAAAACGTTTCCCTGTGGGGCTCTCTCCAGAAAACCCAGATGAGGATCAACCTGCTCGGGCCTCGACGGTACCCGAACTGGATAGGCTGCTCTGGGCACTCATGCTCTGTCTGACACAGCCTGAAGCCAGACGTCCAGACAGACAAGGAGACAGCTGGCCGCACACCCAGCACTTCGGACACGCCATGGTCTTATGCCGTCACCGCTTCCTAACCTTGCTTTTCACATATCTGAACCTAGACATTATATCAATTCTCCACACAGCTGGGTATCGCAAGCACAACACAGAACTCCTCCTTCCCCGTGGCTGTAAAGCTTGCTCTTGGCATGGAGTCACACCTTCAGGGTGGGAGAAACCTTCCTGGTCCCTGATGCCACGCCCAAACTTGAGTGCTGCTTGGGCACAAATTCACACTCTGACCCTCAGCATGAGCCCCATGTCAAAGAAAGGCCTGTCAGGGCCTGGGCCAAGAGCCCGCATATGGGGCTTGCCAAGCCCCTATGCACCCAATCCTCACCAGTGTTTGAGTTTTCCAGTCGCCCCGCCCGTACCTGGGGCTCTGCTCTGGAATCCCTTTCTTGGAGAGACACGTGAGCCAGACAACACTTTTCCACCCTTCCCACAAAATGACCCCAAACTCTTGGGAGCTGGGACAAATCCCCAGAGAGGGATACTCGTCCACAGTCCCTGAGGCCACCCCTCCAATCCACGGCTATCTCGGACACAACATCCAGAGACAAAAGCCTGAAGGAACGCCTCCCACTCGCCCTTGTTTCAGAGGCCCAGGAGCTCCCTCTCGGGCTGTACATCCGGCCTGCCATACCCTAGGCGCCACTCATAAGCTGAGTTTGTGTTTTCAGACTTCTGTGCCCTCAGCCTGGACCCACACAACCGCCAGGCTAGGGCCTCTGGAGCCACAGCGAAAGATTGTGCCTGCCCTCTCCAAGGAAATTGTGCCCAATCCATTGACCACAACCCTACAGGTTAGGGAAAAGCTCCAAGGCCCCTGAGGCCATCAATAGTGTAGGCCACCCTGGACTAAGAGGGGCTCTCTGACACCAGCGGAGCAACTATCTCCACTTAGACTCTCAGACAGTGTCCCCAGAGACAGAAGGTTGAAATGGACAGGCCCCCAGGCCCTAATCTGAACCTTAGCTTTGGTTTCCATGTGTCCGTCCTCAGAGGTCTGTTTTCGTAGACCAGCACACGGGGCTTTTCTGAGGCTCCAAACCAAACCTCTCTCGTCTCCACATGGGGAGCTTACTTACTGGGGATGTATCAAACCCTTCAGGTAGGAGAGTTCCGCAGGGCCACTGAACAACCAGCACATTCCAAGGTTTCCATGGACCCAAACGCACATTATGACGCATCCTCAGGAGAGGCCATTTCAACTCAGCCCCCTGGTTAGCGTGCCCCAGAGGCAGCAGATCAAACATATCTTGTGGCTAATGGCCAATGGGAATGCGAGGCATGCTGTACAGGGAACCATCCTTCGAACCGTGCTCTCCAGTCCTTCCGTATGGTATGTCCAGGAGCCATGCAACAGGACTCGAATGTCCCACAGAAGGAAACCTGGTGGTTTGGGGCAACCTCCAAACTCAGCGTGGGAAAACTTCCTTGGCCTCATGAGGCCCCCGCTTCATGAAGGTGCCAACATGGACACATACTCCAGCCTCAGCCAACGTCTGATCCTCAGCCTGACTTCAGATGCAGGAGATTTTGATTCAGCCTCTGCCTAGTGGGCCTGCTCTGCCCTTGGCTCCAATCCTCACTTTAGCTTGTGTTCCTAGACTTCCGTCCTCACACTCCTGGCCCGCAAATCCTCCCTACTGGGAATTCTGGGGCCACAATGAAGCACTCCGCCTGCCTCCCAGGAGAAAAACTTTGTCTATGGTGCTGCCCAGAAACCCCAAATGAGGATCAAACTGCTTGGCCCTCGGCAACACCCCAATTGCATAGGCTACCTTAAACACTGATGCTCTGTCGCAAATAGCCTGAGCCCAGACCTTCCAACAGACACCGACACAGCTGGCTGCACACCCAGCACCTTGGACCCGCCACTGCCTTAGGCCACCTGGGTTTTCAGTCATCAGAACCTAGACCTTATCTCCAATCCCTGCACAGGGGGGAACCTGATGCACAAGTCAGAACCCCTCCTTCCCCATGGCAAGAAACCTTGCTGCTGGCAGTGAGTCAAACCTTCAGTGTAGGAGAAAACGGCATGGCCCATGAGGCCACGCCCATGTGTGAGGGCCGCCTTGGGCACAAACACACATTGTGACCCTCAGCGTGAGTACCTTATTCAAGTAACGCCTCTCAGTGATTGGACCAAGAGCCTGCATATGTGGCTTGCCATGCCCATAGGCACGCAGGACTAACTAGATGGTGTGTATTCCAGTTGAGGGAACCCACTGCTGTGCTCTAGAGTCCCTCTCCTGGGAGGTCCCCTGTGGCAGAAAACAGTACTCTTCCCTTCCCACAGAATGAACCCAAACACTTGGGAGCTTGGACAATCCCCCGAGAGGAAGGCTCTTCCTCGGCCCCTGAAGCAACCCCTACCCTGAACGGCCACTGTGAACGCAACACCCAGAGACAAAAGCCTGAGCGACTGCCTCCCACTTGCCCTCCTTTGATATCCAGAGGATCTCCCCTCTCGGACTGGAGATCAGGCCTGCCATTACCTTGGCCCCTACCTGAGCCAAGTTTGCTTTTTCAGACATCTGTCCCCACAGCCCTGGCAAACACAGCCTCTAGGCTGGGTCCTCTGGAGCCATACCACAGGACCATGCCTGCTCTCTCCTGGGAAACTCTGTCCATTCCTTTGGCCACACACCTCCAGAATATGAGAAACCTCATGGCCCCCGAGGACATACGATTACCGGGAGCCTCCCTGCACACACAGGGGCCTTCGGACACAAGCTGAGCTGCTACCTCCATGAAGGCTTGCACACAGATGTCAACAGAGATAGAAGGTTGAGCCGGACAGGCCCTTAGGCCCTAATCTCAACTCTTGCTTTGTTTTCCAGGTGTCACTCCTCAGAGGCTTTGGTTCGAAGAACAGGATATGGGGCTTTCCTGAGGCACTGAACAGAACTTCTCTCGTCTCCACATGGGAAGCTTCCTTGTTGGAGCCGTGTCAAACACCTCAGGTTGGAGAATCCTGCAGAGTCCCTGAGCCACCTCCACATTCCAAGGTCTCCCAGGCCACCAAGCCACAGTAGGACTCATCTTCAGGAGAGTCCATTTCAACTCTCCCCTCTGGGTAGCTCACCCAGGAGCCCGCAGATTGAGCCTGCCTTGTCCTGACTAAAGAGTGGGAATATGAGGTGGCGTTCCCAGGCATCCATGCTTAGACACCTGCTCTCGAGTCTTTCCGTATGGGGCCTCCTGGAACCATCCAATAGCACTCGACTTTCGTGCAGAAGGAAACCTTGAGGTTTGGAGTAGTTCACAAATCCCATCGTAGGCAAACCTTACTGGCCTCATGAGGCCCCCACACCATTCAGGCAGAGGCCATGCTGGACAAAAACTCTAGCCTGAGGCACGTCTCAGAGTTGAAATGACCTCAGTGCAGGAAATCTCGATTCAGCCTCTCAGAGTGGGCCTGCCGTGCCATCGGTCCCAAACCTCACGCTAGCTTGTGTTTTCAGACTTCCTTCCTCACACTCCTGGCAAAAAAGCCCTCCGGACTAGGAACTCCAGAACCACAACCCAGCCCAGGGTCTGCCCAAGGGAAGAAAAACGTTTCCCTGTGGGGCTCTCTCCAGAAAACCCAGATGAGGATCAACCTGCTTGGGCCTCGACGGTACCCGAACTGGATAGGCTGCTCTGGGCACTCATGCTCTGTCTGACACAGCCTGAAGCCAGACGTCCAGACAGACAAGGAGACAGCTGGCCGCACACCCAGCACTTCGGACACGCCATGGTCTTATGCCGTCACCTCTTCCTAACCTTGGTGTTCAGATATCTGAACCTAGACATTATATCAATTCTCCACACAGCTGGGTATCGCAAGCACAACAAAGAACTCCTCCTTCCCCGTGGCTGTAAAGCTTGCTCTTGGCATGGAGTCACACCTTCAGGGTGGGAGAAACCTTCCTGGTCCCTGATGCCACGCCCAAACTTGAGTGCTGCTTGGGCACAAATTCACACTCTGACCCTCAGCATGAGCCCCATGTCAAAGAAAGGCCTGTCAGGGCCTGGGCCAAGAGCCCGCATATGGGGCTTGCCAAGCCCCTATGCACCCAATCCTCACCAGTGTTTGAGTTTTCCAGTCGCCCCGCCCGTACCTGGGGCTCTGCTCTGGAATCCCTTTCTTGGAGAGACACGTGAGCCAGACAACACTTTTCCACCCTTCCCACAAAATGACCCCAAACTCTTGGGAGCTGGGACAAATCCCCAGAGAGGGATACACGTCCACAGTCCCTGAGGCCACCCCTCCAATCCACGGCTATCTCGGACACAACATCCAGAGACAAAAGCCTGAAGGAACGCCTCCCACTCGCCCTTGTTTCAGAGGCCCAGGAGCTCCCTCTCGGGCTGTACATCCGGCCTGCCATACCCTAGGCGCCACTCATAAGCTGAGTTTTTGTTTTCAGACTACTGTGCCCTCAGCCTGGACCCACACAACCGCCAGGCTAGGGCCTCTGGAGCCACAGCGAAAGATTGTGCCTGCCCTCTCCAAGGAAATTGTGCCCAATCCATTGACCACAACCCTACAGGTTAGGGAAAAGCTCCAAGGCCCCTGAGGCCATCAAAAGTGTAGGCCACCCTGGACTAAGAGGGGCTCTCTGACACCAGCGGAGCAACTATCTCCACTTAGACTCTCAGACAGTGTCCCCAGAGACAGAAGGTTGAAATGGACAGGCCCCCAGGCCCTAATCTGAACCTTAGCTTTGGTTTCCATGTGTCCGTCCTCAGAGGTCTGTTTTCGTAAACCAGCACACGGGGCTTTTCTTAGGCTCCAAACCAAACCTCTCTCGTCTCCACATGGGGAGCTTACTTACTGGGGATGTATCAAACCCTTCAGGTAGGAGAGTTCCGCAGGGCCACTGAACAACCAGCACATTCCAAGGTTTCCATGGACCCAAACGCACATTATGACGCATCCTCAGGAGAGGCCATTTCAACTCAGCCCCCTGGTTAGCGTGCCCCAGAGGCAGCAGATCAAACATATCTTGTGGCTAATGGCCAATGGGAATGCGAGGCATGCTGTACAGGGATCCATCCTTCGAACCGTGCTCTCCAGTCCTTCCGTATGGTATGTCCTGGAGCCATGCAACAGGACTCGAATGTCCCACAGAAGGAAACCTGGTGGTTTGGGGCAACCTCCAAACTCAGCGTGGGAAAACTTCTTTGGCCTCATGAGGCCCCCGCTTCATGAAGGTGCCAACATGGACACATACTCCAGCCTCAGCCAACGTCTGATCCTCAGCCTGACTTCAGATGCAGGAGATTTTGATTCAGCCTCTGCCTAGTGGGCCTGCTCTGCCCTTGGCTCCAATCCTCACTTTAGCTTGTGTTCCTAGACTTCCGTCCTCACACTCCTGGCCCGCAAACCCTCCCTACTGGGAATTCTGGTGCCACAATGAAGCACTCCGCCTGCCTCCCAGGAGAAAAACTTTGTCTATGGTGCTGCCCAGAAACCCCAAATGAGGATCAAACTGCTTGGCCCTCGGCAACACCCCAATTGCATAGGCTACCTTAAACACTGATGCTCTGTCGCAAATAGCCTGAGCCCAGACCTTCCAACAGACACCGACACAGCTGGCTGCACACCCAGGACATTGGACCCGCCACTGCCTTAGGCCACTATCCATTCCCAACCTGGGTTTTCAGTCATCAGAACCTAGACCTTATCTCCAATCCCTGCACAGGGGGGAACCTGATGCACAAGTCAGAACCCCTCCTTCCCCATGGCAAGAAACCTTGCTGCTGGCAGTGAGTCAAACCTTCAGTGTAGGAGAAAATGGCATGGCCCATGAGGCCACGCCCATGTGTGAGGGCCGCCTTGGGCACAAACACACATTGTGACCCTCAGCGTGAGTACCTTATTCAAGTAACGCCTCTCAGTGATTTGACCAAGAGCCCGCATATGTGGCTTGCCATTCCCATAGGCACGCAGGACTAACTAGATGGTGTGTATTCCAGTTGAGGGAACCCACTGCTGTGCTCTAGAGTCCCTCTCCTGGGCGGTCCCCTGTGGCAGAAAACAATACTCTTCCCTTCCCACAGAATGAACACAAACACTTGGGAGCTTGGACAATCCCCTGAGAGGAAGGCTCTTACTCGGCCCCTGAAGCAACCCCTACCCTGAACGGCCACTGTGAACGCAACACCCAGAGACAAAAGCCTGAGTGACTGCCTCCCACTTGCCCTCCTTTGATATCCAGAGGATCTCCCCTCTCGGACTGGAGATCAGGCCTGCCATTACCTTGGCCCCTACCTGAGCCAAGTTTGCTTTTTCAGACATCTGTCCCCACTGCCCTGGCAAACACAGCCTCTAGGCTGGGTCCTCTGGAGCCATACCACAGGACCATGCCTGCTCTCTCCTGGGAAACTCTGTCCATTCCTTTGGCCACACACTTCCAGAATATGAGAAACCTCAAGGCCCCCGAGGACATACCATTACCGGGAGCCTCCCTACACACAGGGGCCTTCGGACACAAGCTGAGCTGCTACCTCCATGAAGGCATGCACACAGATGTCAACAGAGATAGAAGGTTGAGCCGGACAGGCCCTTAGGCCCTAATCTCAACTCTTGCTTTGTTTTCCAGGTGTCACTCCTCAGAGGCTTTGGTTCGAAGAACAGGATATGGGGCTTTCCTGAGGCACTGAACAGAACTTCTCTCGTCTCCACATGGGAAGCTTCCTTGTTGGAGCCGTGTCAAACACCTCAGGTTGGAGAATCCTGCAGAGTCCCTGAGCCACCTCCACATTCCAAGGTCTCCCAGGCCACCAAGCCACAGTAGGACTCATCTTCAGGAGAGTCCATTTCAACTCTCCCCTCTGGGTAGCTCACCCAGGAGCCCGCAGATTGAGCCTGCCTTGTCCTGACTAAAGAGTGGGAATATGAGGTGGCGTTCCCAGGCATCCATGCTTAGACACCTGCTCTCGAGTCTTTCCGTATGGGGCCTCCTGGAACCATCCAATAGCACTCGACTTTCGTGCAGAAGGAAACCTTGAGGTTTGGAGTAGTTCACAAATCCCATCGCAGGCAAACCTTCCTGGCCTCATGAGGCCCCCACACCATTCAGGCAGAGGCCATGCTGGACAAAAACTCTAGCCTGAGGCACGTCTCAGAGTTGAAATGACCTTAGTGCAGGAGATCTCGATTCAGCCTCTCAGAGTGGGCCTGCCGTGCCATCGGTCCCAAACCTCACGCTAGCTTGTGTTTTCAGACTTCCTTCCTCACACTCCTGGCAAACAAGCCCTCCGGACTAGGAACTCCAGAACCACAACCCAGCCCAGGGTCTGCCCAAGGGAAGAAAAACGTTTCCCTGTGGGGCTCTCTCCAGAAAACCCAGATGAGGATCAACCTGCTTGGGCCTCGACGGTACCCGAACTGGATAGGCTGCTCTGGGCCCTCATGCTCTGTCTGACACAGCCTGAAGCCAGACGTCCAGACAGACAAGGAGACAGCTGGCCGCACACCCAGCACTTCAGACACGCCATGGTCTTATGCCGTCACCTCTTCCTAACCTTGGTTTTCAGATATCTGAACCTAGACATTATATCAATTCTCCACACAGCTGGGTATCGCAAGCACAACACAGAACTCCTCCTTCCCCGAGGCTGTAAAGCTTGCTCTTGGCATGGAGTCACACCTTCAGGGTGGGAGAAACCTTCCTGGTCCCTGATGCCACGCCCAAACTTGAGTGCTGCTTGGGCACAAATTCACACTCTGACCCTCAGCATGAGCCCCATGTCAAAGAAAGGCCTGTCAGGGCCTGGGCCAAGAGCCCGCATATGGGGCTTGCCAAGCCCCTATGCACCCAATCCTCACCAGTGTTTGAGTTTTCCAGTCGCCCCGCCCGTACCTGGGGCTCTGCTCTGGAATCCCTTTCTTGGAGAGACACGTGAGCCAGACAACACTTTTCCACCCTTCCCACAAAATGACCCCAAACTCTTGGGAGCTGGGACAAATCCCCAGAGAGGGATACTCGTCCACAGTCCCTGAGTCCACCCCTTCAATCCACGGCTATCTCGGACACAACATCCAGAGACAAAAGCCTGAAGGAACGCCTCCCACTCGCCCTTGTTTCAGAGGCCCAGGAGCTCCCTCTCGGGCTGTACATCCGGCCTGCCATACCCTAGGCGCCACTCATAAGCTGAGTTTGTGTTTTCAGACTTCTGTGCCCTCAGCCTGGACCCACACAACCGCCAGGCTAGGGCCTCTGGAGCCACAGCGAAAGATTGTGCCTGCCCTCTCCAAGGAAATTGTGCCCAATCCATTGACCACAACCCTACAGGTTAGGGAAAAGCTCCAAGGCCCCTGAGGCCATCAATAGTGTAGGCCACCCTGGACTAAGAGGGGCTCTCTGACACCAGCGGAGCAACTATCTCCACTTAGACTCTCAGACAGTGTCCCCAGAGACAGAAGGTTGAAATGGACAGGCCCCCAGGCCCTAATCTGAACCTTAGCTTTGGTTTCCATGTGTCCGTCCTCAGAGGTCTGTTTTCGTAGACCAGCACACGGGGCTTTTCTGAGGCTCCAAACCAAACCTCTCTCGTCTCCACATGGGGAGCTTACTTACTGGGGATGTATCAAACCCTTCAGGTAGGAGAGTTCCGCAGGGCCACTGAACAACCAGCACATTCCAAGGTTTCCATGGACCCAAACGCACATTATGACGCATCCTCAGGAGAGGCCATTTCAACTCAGCCCCCTGGTTAGCGTGCCCCAGAGGCAGCAGATCAAACATATCTTGTGGCTAATGGCCAATGGGAATGCGAGGCATGCTGTACAGGGATCCATCCTTCGAACCGTGCTCTCCAGTCCTTCCGTATGGTATGTCCTGGAGCCATGCAACAGGACTCGAATGTCCCACAGAAGGAAACCTGGTGGTTTGGGGCAACCTCCAAACTCAGCGTGGGAAAACTTCCTTGTCCTCATGAGGCCCCCGCTTCATGAAGGTGCCATCATGGACACATACTCCAGCCTCAGCCAACGTCTGATCCTCAGCCTGACTTCAGATGCAGGAGATTTTGATTCAGCCTCTGCCTAGTGGGCCTGCTCTGCCCTTGGCTCCAATCCTCACTTTAGCTTGTGTTCCTAGACTTCCGTCCTCACACTCCTGGCCCGCAAACCCTCCCTACTGGAAATTCTGGGGCCACAATGAAGCACTCCGCCTGCCTCCCAGGAGAAAAACTTTGTCTATGGTGCTGCCCAGAAACCCCAAATGAGGATCAAACTGCTTGGCCCTCGGCAACACCCCAATTGCATAGGCTACCTTAAACACTGATGCTCTGTCGCAAATAGCCTGAGCCCAGACCTTCCAACAGACACCGACACAGCTGGCTGCACACCCAGCACATTGGACCCGCCACTGCCTTAGGCCACCATCCATTCCCAACCTGGGTTTTCAGTCATCAGAACCTAGACCTTATCTCCAATCCCTGCACAGGGTGGAACCTGATGCACAAGTCAGAACCCCTCCTTCCCCATGGCAAGAAACCTTGCTGCTGGCAGTGAGTCAAACCTTCAGTGTAGGAGAAAACGGCATGGCCCATGAGGCCACGCCCATGTGTGAGGGCCGCCTTGGGCACAAACACACATTGTGACCCTCAGCGTGAGTACCTTATTCAAGTAACGCCTCTCAGTGATTGGACCAAGAGCCCGCATATGTGGCTTGCCATGCCCATAGGCATGCAGGACTAACTAGATGGTGTGTATTCCAGTTGAGGGAACCCACTGCTGTGCTCTAGAGTCCCTCTCCTGGGGGGTCCCCTGTGGCAGAAAACAGTACTCTTCCCTTCCCACAGAATGAACCCAAACACTTGGGAGCTTGGACAATCCCCCGAGAGGAAGGCTCTTCCTCGGCCCCTGAAGCAACCCCTACCCTGAACGGCCACTGTGAACGCAACACCCAGAGACAAAAGCCTGAGCGACTGCCTCCCACTTGCCCTCCTTTGATATCCAGAGGATCTCCCCTCTCGGACTGGAGATCAGGCCTGCCATTACCTTGGCCCCTACCTGAGCCAAGTTTGCTTTTTCAGACATCTGTCCCCACAGCCCTGGCAAACACAGCCTCTAGGCTGGGTCCTCTGGAGCCATACCACAGGACCATGCCTGCTCTCTTCTGGGAAACTCTGTCCATTCCTTTGGCCACACACCTCCAGAATATGAGAAACCTCAAGGCCCCCGAGGACATACCATTACCGGGAGCCTCCCTGCACACACAGGGGCCTTCGGACACAAGCTGAGCTGCTACCTCCATGAAGGCTTGCACACAGATGTCAACAGAGATAGAAGGTTGAGCCCGACAGGCCCTTAGGCCCTAATCTCAACTCTTGCTTTGTTTTCCAGGTGTCACTCCTCAGAGGCTTTGGTTCGAAGAACAGGATATGGGGCTTTCCTGAGGCACTGAACAGAACTTCTCTCGTCTCCACATGGGAAGCTTCCTTGTTGGAGCCGTGTCAAACACCTCAGGTTGGAGAATCCTGCAGATTCCCTGAGCCACCTCCACATTCCAAGGTCTCCCAGGCCAACAAGCCACAGTAGGACTCATCTTCAGGAGAGTCCATTTCAACTCTCCCCTCTGGGTAGCTCACCCAGGAGCCCGCAGATTGAGCCTGCCTTGTCCTGACTAAAGAGTGGGAATATGAGGTGGCGTTCCCAGGCATCCATGCTTAGACACCTGCTCTCGAGTCTTTTTGTATGGGGCCTCCTGGAACCATCCAATAGCACTCGACTTTCGTGCAGAAGGAAACCTTGAGGTTTGGAGTAGTTCACAAATCCCATCGCAGGCAAACCTTCCTGGCCTCATGAGGCCCCCACACCATTCAGGCAGAGGCCATGCTGGACAAAAACTCTAGCCTGAGGCACGTCTCAGAGTTGAAATGACCTCAGTGCAGGAGATCTCGATTCAGCCTCTCAGAGTGGGCCTGCCGTGCCATCGGTCCCAAACCTCACGCTAGCTTGTGTTTTCAGACTTCCTTCCTCACACTCCTGGCAAACAAGCCCTCCGGACTAGGAACTCCAGAACCACAACCCAGCCCAGGGTCTGCCCAAGGGAAGAAAAACGTTTCCCTGTGGGGCTCTCTCCAGAAAACCCAGATGAGGATCAACCTGCTTGGGCCTCGACGGTACCCGAACTGGATAGGCTGCTCTGGGCCCTCATGCTCTGTCTGACACAGCCTGAAGCCAGACGTCCAGACAGACAAGGAGACAGCTGGCCGCACACCCAGCACTTCGGACAC
Organism: Mustela nivalis; assembly: GCF_964662115.1. Taxonomy (NCBI): domain Eukaryota; kingdom Metazoa; phylum Chordata; class Mammalia; order Carnivora; family Mustelidae; genus Mustela; species Mustela nivalis. The sequence goes on along the minus strand of NW_028134917.1, from coordinate 51,186 downwards.
GCCATGGTCTTATGCCGTCACCTCTTCCTAACCTTGGTGTTCAGATATCTGAACCTAGACATTATATCAATTCTCCACACAGCTGGGTATCGCAAGCACAACACAGAACTCCTCCTTCCCCGAGGCTGTAAAGCTTGCTCTTGGCATGGAGTCACACCTTCAGGGTGGGAGAAACCTTCCTGGTCCCTGATGCCACGCCCAAACTTGAGTGCTGCTTGGGCACAAATTCACACTCTGACCCTCAGCATGAGCCCCATGTCAAAGAAAGGCCTGTCAGGGCCTGGGCCAAGAGCCCGCATATGGGGCTTGCCAAGCCCCTATGCACCCAATCCTCACCAGTGTTTGAGTTTTCCAGTCGCCCCGCCCGTACCTGGGGCTCTGCTCTGGAATCCCTTTCTTGGAGAGACACGTGAGCGAGACAACACTTTTCCACCCTTCCCACAAAATGACCCCAAACTCTTGGGAGCTGGGACAAATCCCCAGAGAGGGATACTCGTCCACAGTCCCTGAGGCCACCCCTCCAATCCACGGCTATCTCGGACACAACATCCAGAGACAAAAGCCTGAAGGAACGCCTCCCACTCGCCCTTGTTTCAGAGGCCCAGGAGCTCCCTCTCGGGCTGTACATCCGGCCTGCCATACCCTAGGCGCCACTCATAAGCTGAGTTTGTGTTTTCAGTCTTCTGTGCCCTCAGCCTGGACCCACACAACCGCCAGGCTAGGGCCTCTGGAGCCACAGCGAAAGATTGTGCCTGCCCTCTCCAAGGAAATTGTGCCCAATCCATTGACCACAACCCTACAGGTTAGGGAAAAGCTCCAAGGCCCCTGAGGCCATCAATAGTGTAGGCCACCCTGGACTAAGAGGGGCTCTCTGACACCAGCGGAGCAACTATCTCCACTTAGACTCTCAGACAGTGTCCCCAGAGACAGAAGGTTGAAATGGACAGGCCCCCAGGCCCTAATCTGAACCTTAGCTTTGGTTTCCATGTGTCCGTCCTCAGAGGTCTGTTTTCGTAGACCAGCACACGGGGCTTTTCTGAGGCTCCAAACCAAACCTCTCTCGTCTCCACATGGGGAGCTTACTTACTGGGGATGTATCAAACCCTTCAGGTAGGAGAGTTCCGCAGGGCCACTGAACAACCAGCACATTCCAAGGTTTCCATGGACCCAAACGCACATTATGACGCATCCTCCGGAGAGGCCATTTCAACTCAGCCCCCTGGTTAGCGTGCCCCAGAGGCAGCAGATCAAACATATCTTGTGGCTAATGGCCAATGGGAATGCGAGGCATGCTGTACAGGGATCCATCCTTCGAACCGTGCTCTCCAGTCCTTCCGTATGGTATGTCCTGGAGCCATGCAACAGGACTCGAATGTCCCACAGAAGGAAACCTGGTGGTTTGGGGCAACCTCCAAACTCAGCGTGGGAAAACTTCCTTGGCCTCATGAGGCCCCCGCTTCATGAAGGTGCCAACATGGACACATACTCCAGCCTCAGCCAACGTCTGATCCTCAGCCTGACTTCAGATGCAGGAGATTTTGATTCAGCCTCTGCCTAGTGGGCCTGCTCTGCCCTTGGCTCCAATCCTCACTTTAGCTTGTGTTCCTAGACTTCCGTCCTCACACTCCTGGCCCGCAAACCCTCCCTACTGGGAATTCTGGGGCCACAATGAAGCACTCCGCCTGCCTCCCAGGAGAAAAACTTTGTCTATGGTGCTGCCCAGAAACCCCAAATGAGGATCAAACTGCTTGGCCCTCGGCAACACCCCAATTGCATAGGCTACCTTAAACACTGATGCTCTGTGGCAAATAGCCTGAGCCCAGACCTTCCAACAGACACCGACACAGCTGGCTGCACACCCAGCACATTGGACCCGCCACTGCCTTAGGCCACCATCCATTCCCAACCTGGGTTTTCAGTCATCAGAACCTAGACCTTATCTCCAATCCCTGCACAGGGTGGAACCTGATGCACAAGTCAGAACCCCTCCTTCCCCATGGCAAGAAACCTTGCTGCTGGCAGTGAGTCAAACCTTCAGTGTAGGAGAAAACGGCATGGCCCATGAGGCCACGCCCATGTGTGAGGGCCGCCTTGGGCACAAACACACATTGTGACCCTCAGCGTGAGTACCTTATTCAAGTAACGCCTCTCAGTGATTGGACCAAGAGCCCGCATATGTGGCTTGCCATGCCCATAGGCACGCAGGACTAACTAGATGGTGTGTATTCCAGTTGAGGGAACCCACTGCTGTGCTCTAGAGTCCCTCTCCTGGGGGGTCCCCTGTGGCAGAAAACAGTACTCTTCCCTTCCCACAGAATGAACCCAAACACTTGGGAGCTTGGACAATCCCCCGAGAGGAAGGCTCTTCCTCGGCCCCTGAAGCAACCCCTACCCTGAACGGCCACTGTGAACGCAACACCCAGAGACAAAAGCCTGAGTGACTGCCTCCCACTTGCCCTCCTTTGATATCCAGAGGATCTCCCCTCTCGGACTGGAGATCAGGCCTGCCATTACCTTGGCCCCTACCTGAGCCAAGTTTGCTTTTTCAGACATCTGTCCCCACAGCCCTGGCAAACACAGCCTCTAGGCTGGGTCCTCTGGAGCCATACCACAGGACCATGCCTGCTCTCTCCTGGGAAACTCTGTCCATTCCTTTGGCCACACACCTCCAGAATATGAGAAACCTCAAGGCCCCCGAGGACATACCATTACCGGGAGCCTCCCTGCACACACAGGGGCCTTCGGACACAAGCTGAGCTGCTACCTCCATGAAGGCTTGCACACAGATGTCAACAGAGATAGAAGGTTGAGCCCGACAGGCCCTTAGGCCCTAATCTCAACTCTTGCTTTGTTTTCCAGGTGTCACTCCTCAGAGGCTTTGGTTCGAAGAACAGGATATGGGGCTTTCCTGAGGAACTGAACAGAACTTCTCTCGTCTCCACATGGGAAGCTTCCTTGTTGGAGCCGTGTCAAACACCTCAGGTTGGAGAATCCTGCAGAGTCCCTGAGCCACCTCCACATTCCAAGGTCTCCCAGGCCAACAAGCCACAGTAGGACTCATCTTCAGGAGAGTCCATTTCAACTCTCCCCTCTGGGTAGCTCACCCAGGAGCCCGCAGATTGAGCCTGCCTTGTCCTGACTAAAGAGTGGGAATATGAGGTGGCGTTCCCAGGCATCCATGCTTAGACACCTGCTCTCGAGTCTTTCCGTATGGGGCCTCCTGGAACCATCCAATAGCACTCGACTTTCGTGCAGAAGGAAACCTTGAGGTTTGGAGTAGTTCACAAATCCCATCGCAGGCAAACCTTCCTGGCCTCATGAGGCCCCCACACCATTCAGGCAGAGGCCATGCTGGACAAAAACTCTAGCCTGAGGCACGTCTCAGAGTTGAAATGACCTCAGTGCAGGAGATCTCGATTCAGCCTCTCAGAGTGGGCCTGCCGTGCCATCGGTCCCAAACCTCACGCTAGCTTGTGTTTTCAGATTTCCTTCCTCACACTCCTGGCAAACAAGCCCTCCGGACTAGGAACTCCAGAACCACAACCCAGCCCAGGGTCTGCCCAAGGCAAGAAAAACGTTTCCCTGTGGTGCTCTCTCCAGAAAACCCAGATGAGGATCAACGTGCTTGGGCCTCGACGGTACCCGAACTGGATAGGCTGCTCTGGGCACTCATGCTCTGTCTGACACAGCCTGAAGCCAGACGTCCAGACAGACAAGGAGACAGCTGGCCGCACACCCAGCACTTCGGACACGCCATGGTCTTATGCCGTCACCTCTTCCTAACCTTGCTTTTCAGATATCTGAACCTAGACATTATATCAATTCTCCACACAGCTGGGTATCGCAAGCACAACACAGAACTCCTCCTTCCCCGAGGCTGTAAAGCTTGCTCTTGGCATGGAGTCACACCTTCAGGGTGGGAGAAACCTTCCTGGTCCCTGATGCCACGCCCAAACTTGAGTGCTGCTTGGGCACAAATTCACACTCTGACCCTCAGCATGAGCCCCATGTCAAAGAAAGCCCTGTCAGGGCCTGGGCCAAGAGCCCGCATATGGGGCTTGCCAAGCCCCTATGCACCCAATCCTCACCAGTGTTTGAGTTTTCCAGTCGCCCCGCCCGTACCTGGGGCTCTGCTCTGGAATCCCTTTCTTGGAGAGACACGTGAGCGAGACAACACTTTTCCACCCTTCCCACAAAATGACCCCAAACTCTTGGGAGCTGGGACAAATCCCCAGAGAGGGATACTCGTCCACAGTCCCTGAGGCCACCCCTCCAATCCACGGCTATCTCGGACACAACATCCAGAGACAAAAGCCTGAAGGAACGCCTCCCACTCGCCCTTGTTTCAGAGGCCCAGGAGCTCCCTCTCGGGCTGTACATCCGGCCTGCCATACCCTAGGCACCACTCATAAGCTGAGTTTGTGTTTTCAGACTTCTGTGCCCTCAGCCTGGACCCACACAACCGCCAGGCTAGGGCCTCTGGAGCCACAGCGAAAGATTGTGCCTGCCCTCTCCAAGGAAATTGTGCCCAATCCATTGACCACAACCCTACAGGTTAGGGAAAAGCTCCAAGGCCCCTGAGGCCATCAATAGTGTAGGCCACCCTGGACTAAGAGGGGCTCTCTGACACCAGCGGAGCAACTATCTCCACTTAGACTCTCAGACAGTGTCCCCAGAGACAGAAGGTTGAAATGGACAGGCCCCCAGGCCCTAATCTGAACCTTAGCTTTGGTTTCCATGTGTCCGTCCTCAGAGGTCTGTTTTCGTAGACCAGCACACGGGGCTTTTCTGAGGCTCCAAACCAAACCTCTCTCGTCTCCACATGGGGAGCTTACTTACTGGGGATGGATCAAACCCTTCAGGTAGGAGAGTTCCGCAGGGCCACTGAACACCCAGCACATTCCAAGGTTTCCATGGGCCCAAACGCACATTATGACGCATCCTCAGGAGAGGCCATTTCAACTCAGCCCCCTGGTTAGCGTGCCCCAGAGGCAGCAGATCAAACATATCTTGTGGCTAATGGCCAATGGGAATGCGAGGCATGCTGTACAGGGATCCATCCTTCGAACCGTGCTCTCCAGTCCTTCCGTATGGTATGTCCTGGAGCCATGCAACAGGACTCGAATGTCCCACAGAAGGAAACCTGGTGGTTTGGGGCAACCTCCAAACTCAGCGTGGGAAAACTTCCTTGGCCTCATGAGGCCCCCGCTTCATGAAGGTGCCATCATGGACACATACTCCAGCCTCAGCCAACGTCTGATCCTCAGCCTGACTTCAGATGCAGGAGATTTTGATTCAGCCTCTGCCTAGTGGGCCTGCTCTGCCCTTGGCTCCAATCCTCACTTTAGCTTGTGTTCCTAGACTTCCGTCCTCACACTCCTGGCCCGCAAACCCTCCCTACTGGGAATTCTGGGGCCACAATGAAGCACTCCGCCTGCCTCCCAGGAGAAAAACTTTGTCTATGGTGCTGCCCAGAAACCCCAAATGAGGATCAAACTGCTTGGCCCTCGGCAACACCCCAATTGCATAGGCTACCTTAAACACTGATGCTCTGTCGCAAATAGCCTGAGCCCAGACCTTCCAACAGACACCGACACAGCTGGCTGCACACCCAGGACATTGGACCCGCCACTGCCTTAGGCCACTATCCATTCCCAACCTGGGTTTTCAGTCATCAGAACCTAGACCTTATCTCCAATCCCTGCACAGGGGGGAACCTGATGCACAAGTCAGAACCCCTCCTTCCCCATGGCAAGAAACCTTGCTGCTGGCAGTGAGTCAAACCTTCAGTGTAGGAGAAAATGGCATGGCCCATGAGGCCACGCCCATGTGTGAGGGCCGCCTTGGGCACAAACACACATTGTGACCCTCAGCGTGAGTACCTTATTCAAGTAACGCCTCTCAGTGATTTGACCAAGAGCCCGCATATGTGGCTTGCCATTCCCATAGGCACGCAGGACTAACTAGATGGTGTGTATTCCAGTTGAGGGAACCCACTGCTGTGCTCTAGAGTCCCTCTCCTGGGCGGTCCCCTGTGGCAGAAAACAGTACTCTTCCCTTCCCACAGAATGAACACAAACACTTGGGAGCTTGGACAATCCCCTGAGAGGAAGGCTCTTACTCGGCCCCTGAAGCAACCCCTACCCTGAACGGCCACTGTGAACGCAACACCCAGAGACAAAAGCCTGAGTGACTGCCTCCCACTTGCCCTCCTTTGATATCCAGAGGATCTCCCCTCTCGGACTGGAGATCAGGCCTGCCATTACCTTGGCCCCTACCTGAGCCAAGTTTGCTTTTTCAGACATCTGTCCCCACTGCCCTGGCAAACACAGCCTCTAGGCTGGGTCCTCTGGAGCCATACCACAGGACCATGCCTGCTCTCTCCTGGGAAACTCTGTCCATTCCTTTGGCCACACACTTCCAGAATATGAGAAACCTCAAGGCCCCCGAGGACATACCATTACCGGGAGCCTCCCTACACACAGGGGCCTTCGGACACAAGCTGAGCTGCTACCTCCATGAAGGCATGCACACAGATGTCAACAGAGATAGAAGGTTGAGCCGGACAGGCCCTTAGGCCCTAATCTCAACTCTTGCTTTGTTTTCCAGGTGTCACTCCTCAGAGGCTTTGGTTCGAAGAACAGGATATGGGGCTTTCCTGAGGCACTGAACAGAACTTCTCTCGTCTCCACATGGGAAGCTTCCTTGTTGGAGCCGTGTCAAACACCTCAGGTTGGAGAATCCTGCAGAGTCCCTGAGCCACCTCCACATTCCAAGGTCTCCCAGGCCACCAAGCCACAGTGGGACTCATCTTCAGGAGAGTCCATTTCAACTCTCCCCTCTGGGTAGCTCACCCAGGAGCCCGCAGATTGAGCCTGCCTTGTCCTGACTAAAGAGTGGGAATATGAGGTGGCGTTCCCAGGCATCCATGCTTAGACACCTGCTCTCGAGTCTTTCCGTATGGGGCCTCCTGGAACCATCCAATAGCACTCGACTTTCGTGCAGAAGGAAACCTTGAGGTTTGGAGTAGTTCACAAATCCCATCGCAGGCAAACCTTCCTGGCCTCATGAGGCCCCCACACCATTCAGGCAGAGGCCATGCTGGACAAAAACTCTAGCCTGAGGCACGTCTCAGAGTTGAAATGACCTTAGTGCAGGAGATCTCGATTCAGCCTCTCAGAGTGGGCCTGCCGTGCCATCGGTCCCAAACCTCACGCTAGCTTGTGTTTTCAGACTTCCTTCCTCACACTCCTGGCAAACAAGCCCTCCGGACTAGGAACTCCAGAACCACAACCCAGCCCAGGGTCTGCCCAAGGGAAGAAAAACGTTTCCCTGTGGGGCTCTCTCCAGAAAACCCAGATGAGGATCAACCTGCTTGGGCCTCGACGGTACCCGAACTGGATAGGCTGCTCTGGGCCCTCATGCTCTGTCTGACACAGCCTGAAGCCAGACGTCCAGACAGACAAGGAGACAGCTGGCCGCACACCCAGCACTTCAGACACGCCATGGTCTTATGCCGTCACCTCTTCCTAACCTTGGTTTTCAGATATCTGAACCTAGACATTATATCAATTCTCCACACAGCTGGGTATCGCAAGCACAACACAGAACTCCTCCTTCCCCGAGGCTGTAAAGCTTGCTCTTGGCATGGAGTCACACCTTCAGGGTGGGAGAAACCTTCCTGGTCCCTGATGCCACGCCCAAACTTGAGTGCTGCTTGGGCACAAATTCACACTCTGACCCTCAGCATGAGCCCCATGTCAAAGAAAGGCCTGTCAGGGCCTGGGCCAAGAGCCCGCATATGGGGCTTGCCAAGCCCCTATGCACCCAATCCTCACCAGTGTTTGAGTTTTCCAGTCGCCCCGCCCGTACCTGGGGCTCTGCTCTGGAATCCCTTTCTTGGAGAGACACGTGAGCCAGACAACACTTTTCCACCCTTCCCACAAAATGACCCCAAACTCTTGGGAGCTGGGACAAATCCCCAGAGAGGGATACTCGTCCACAGTCCCTGAGTCCACCCCTTCAATCCACGGCTATCTCGGACACAACATCCAGAGACAAAAGCCTGAAGGAACGCCTCCCACTCGCCCTTGTTTCAGAGGCCCAGGAGCTCCCTCTCGGGCTGTACATCCGGCCTGCCATACCCTAGGCGCCACTCATAAGCTGAGTTTGTGTTTTCAGACTTCTGTGCCCTCAGCCTGGACCCACACAACCGCCAGGCTAGGGCCTCTGGAGCCACAGCGAAAGATTGTGCCTGCCCTCTCCAAGGAAATTGTGCCCAATCCATTGACCACAACCCTACAGGTTAGGGAAAAGCTCCAAGGCCCCTGAGGCCATCAATAGTGTAGGCCACCCTGGACTAAGAGGGGCTCTCTGACACCAGCGGAGCAACTATCTCCACTTAGACTCTCAGACAGTGTCCCCAGAGACAGAAGGTTGAAATGGACAGGCCCCCAGGCCCTAATCTGAACCTTAGCTTTGGTTTCCATGTGTCCGTCCTCAGAGGTCTGTTTTCGTAGACCAGCACACGGGGCTTTTCTGAGGCTCCAAACCAAACCTCTCTCGTCTCCACATGGGGAGCTTACTTACTGGGGATGTATCAAACCCTTCAGGTAGGAGAGTTCCGCAGGGCCACTGAACAACCAGCACATTCCAAGGTTTCCATGGACCCAAACGCACATTATGACGCATCCTCAGGAGAGGCCATTTCAACTCAGCCCCCTGGTTAGCGTGCCCCAGAGGCAGCAGATCAAACATATCTTGTGGCTAATGGCCAATGGGAATGCGAGGCATGCTGTACAGGGATCCATCCTTCGAACCGTGCTCTCCAGTCCTTCCGTATGGTATGTCCTGGAGCCATGCAACAGGACTCGAATGTCCCACAGAAGGAAACCTGGTGGTTTGGGGCAACCTCCAAACTCAGCGTGGGAAAACTTCCTTGTCCTCATGAGGCCCCCGCTTCATGAAGGTGCCATCATGGACACATACTCCAGCCTCAGCCAACGTCTGATCCTCAGCCTGACTTCAGATGCAGGAGATTTTGATTCAGCCTCTGCCTAGTGGGCCTGCTCTGCCCTTGGCTCCAATCCTCACTTTAGCTTGTGTTCCTAGACTTCCGTCCTCACACTCCTGGCCCACAAACCCTCCCTACTGGAAATTCTGGGGCCACAATGAAGCACTCCGCCTGCCTCCCAGGAGAAAAACTTTGTCTATGGTGCTGCCCAGAAACCCCAAATGAGGATCAAACTGCTTGGCCCTCGGCAACACCCCAATTGCATAGGCTACCTTAAACACTGATGCTCTGTCGCAAATAGCCTGAGCCCAGACCTTCCAACAGACACCGACACAGCTGGCTGCACACCCAGCACATTGGACCCGCCACTGCCTTAGGCCACCATCCATTCCCAACCTGGGTTTTCAGTCATCAGAACCTAGACCTTATCTCCAATCCCTGCACAGGGTGGAACCTGATGCACAAGTCAGAACCCCTCCTTCCCCATGGCAAGAAACCTTGCTGCTGGCAGTGAGTCAAACCTTCAGTGTAGGAGAAAACGGCATGGCCCATGAGGCCACGCCCATGTGTGAGGGCCGCCTTGGGCACAAACACACATTGTGACCCTCAGCGTGAGTACCTTATTCAAGTAACGCCTCTCAGTGATTGGACCAAGAGCCCGCATATGTGGCTTGCCATGCCCATAGGCATGCAGGACTAACTAGATGGTGTGTATTCCAGTTGAGGGAACCCACTGCTGTGCTCTAGAGTCCCTCTCCTGGGGGGTCCCCTGTGGCAGAAAACAGTACTCTTCCCTTCCCACAGAATGAACCCAAACACTTGGGAGCTTGGACAATCCCCCGAGAGGAAGGCTCTTCCTCGGTCCCTGAAGCAACCCCTACCCTGAACGGCCACTGTGAACGCAACACCCAGAGACAAAAGCCTGAGCGACTGCCTCCCACTTGCCCTCCTTTGATATCCAGAGGATCTCCCCTCTCGGACTGGAGATCAGGCCTGCCATTACCTTGGCCCCTACCTGAGCCAAGTTTGCTTTTTCAGACATCTGTCCCCACAGCCCTGGCAAACACAGCCTCTAGGCTGGGTCCTCTGGAGCCATACCACAGGACCATGCCTGCTCTCTTCTGGGAAACTCTGTCCATTCCTTTGGCCACACACCTCCAGAATATGAGAAACCTCAAGGCCCCCGAGGACATACCATTACCGGGAGCCTCCCTGCACACACAGGGGCCTTCGGACACAAGCTGAGCTGCTACCTCCATGAAGGCTTGCACACAGATGTCAACAGAGATAGAAGGTTGAGCCCGACAGGCCCTTAGGCCCTAATCTCAACTCTTGCTTTGTTTTCCAGGTGTCACTCCTCAGAGGCTTTGGTTCGAAGAACAGGATATGGGGCTTTCCTGAGGCACTGAACAGAACTTCTCTCGTCTCCACATGGGAAGCTTCCTTGTTGGAGCCGTGTCAAACACCTCAGGTTGGAGAATCCTGCAGATTCCCTGAGCCACCTCCACATTCCAAGGTCTCCCAGGCCAACAAGCCACAGTAGGACTCATCTTCAGGAGAGTCCATTTCAACTCTCCCCTCTGGGTAGCTCACCCAGGAGCCCGCAGATTGAGCCTGCCTTGTCCTGACTAAAGAGTGGGAATATGAGGTGGCGTTCCCAGGCATCCATGCTTAGACACCTGCTCTCGAGTCTTTTTGTATGGGGCCTCCTGGAACCATCCAATAGCACTCGACTTTCGTGCAGAAGGAAACCTTGAGGTTTGGAGTAGTTCACAAATCCCATCGCAGGCAAACCTTCCTGGCCTCATGAGGCCCCCACACCATTCAGGCAGAGGCCATGCTGGACAAAAACTCTAGCCTGAGGCACGTCTCAGAGTTGAAATGACCTCAGTGCAGGAGATCTCGATTCAGCCTCTCAGAGTGGGCCTGCCGTGCCATCGGTCCCAAACCTCACGCTAGCTTGTGTTTTCAGACTTCCTTCCTCACACTCCTGGCAAACAAGCCCTCCGGACTAGGAACTCCAGAACCACAACCCAGCCCAGGGTCTGCCCAAGGGAAGAAAAACGTTTCCCTGTGGGGCTCTCTCCAGAAAACCCAGATGAGGATCAACCTGCTTGGGCCTCGACGGTACCCGAACTGGATAGGCTGCTCTGGGCCCTCATGCTCTGTCTGACACAGCCTGAAGCCAGACGTCCAGACAGACAAGGAGACAGCTGGCCGCACACCCAGCACTTCGGACACGCCATGGTCTTATGCCGTCACCTCTTCCTAACCTTGGTGTTCAGATATCTGAACCTAGACATTATATCAATTCTCCACACAGCTGGGTATCGCAAGCACAACACAGAACTCCTCCTTCCCCGAGGCTGTAAAGCTTGCTCTTGGCATGGAGTCACACCTTCAGGGTGGGAGAAACCTTCCTGGTCCCTGATGCCACGCCCAAACTTGAGTGCTGCTTGGGCACAAATTCACACTCTGACCCTCAGCATGAGCCCCATGTCAAAGAAAGGCCTGTCAGGGCCTGGGCCAAGAGCCCGCATATGGGGCTTGCCAAGCCCCTATGCACCCAATCCTCACCAGTGTTTGAGTTTTCCAGTCGCCCCGCCCGTACCTGGGGCTCTGCTCTGGAATCCCTTTCTTGGAGAGACACGTGAGCGAGACAACACTTTTCCACCCTTCCCACAAAATGACCCCAAACTCTTGGGAGCTGGGACAAATCCCCAGAGAGGGATACTCGTCCACAGTCCCTGAGGCCACCCCTCCAATCCACGGCTATCTCGGACACAACATCCAGAGACAAAAGCCTGAAGGAACGCCTCCCACTCGCCCTTGTTTCAGAGGCCCAGGAGCTCCCTCTCGGGCTGTACATCCGGCCTGCCATACCCTAGGCGCCACTCATAAGCTGAGTTTGTGTTTTCAGTCTTCTGTGCCCTCAGCCTGGACCCACACAACCGCCAGGCTAGGGCCTCTGGAGCCACAGCGAAAGATTGTGCCTGCCCTCTCCAAGGAAATTGTGCCCAATCCATTGACCACAACCCTACAGGTTAGGGAAAAGCTCCAAGGCCCCTGAGGCCATCAATAGTGTAGGCCACCCTGGACTAAGAGGGGCTCTCTGACACCAGCGGAGCAACTATCTCCACTTAGACTCTCAGACAGTGTCCCCAGAGACAGAAGGTTGAAATGGACAGGCCCCCAGGCCCTAATCTGAACCTTAGCTTTGGTTTCCATGTGTCCGTCCTCAGAGGTCTGTTTTCGTAGACCAGCACACGGGGCTTTTCTGAGGCTCCAAACCAAACCTCTCTCGTCTCCACATGGGGAGCTTACTTACTGGGGATGTATCAAACCCTTCAGGTAGGAGAGTTCCGCAGGGCCACTGAACAACCAGCACATTCCAAGGTTTCCATGGACCCAAACGCACATTATGACGCATCCTCCGGAGAGGCCATTTCAACTCAGCCCCCTGGTTAGCGTGCCCCAGAGGCAGCAGATCAAACATATCTTGTGGCTAATGGCCAATGGGAATGCGAGGCATGCTGTACAGGGATCCATCCTTCGAACCGTGCTCTCCAGTCCTTCCGTATGGTATGTCCTGGAGCCATGCAACAGGACTCGAATGTCCCACAGAAGGAAACCTGGTGGTTTGGGGCAACCTCCAAACTCAGCGTGGGAAAACTTCCTTGGCCTCATGAGGCCCCCGCTTCATGAAGGTGCCAACATGGACACATACTCCAGCCTCAGCCAACGTCTGATCCTCAGCCTGACTTCAGATGCAGGAGATTTTGATTCAGCCTCTGCCTAGTGGGCCTGCTCTGCCCTTGGCTCCAATCCTCACTTTAGCTTGTGTTCCTAGACTTCCGTCCTCACACTCCTGGCCCGCAAACCCTCCCTACTGGGAATTCTGGGGCCACAATGAAGCACTCCGCCTGCCTCCCAGGAGAAAAACTTTGTCTATGGTGCTGCCCAGAAACCCCAAATGAGGATCAAACTGCTTGGCCCTCGGCAACACCCCAATTGCATAGGCTACCTTAAACACTGATGCTCTGTGGCAAATAGCCTGAGCCCAGACCTTCCAACAGACACCGACACAGCTGGCTGCACACCCAGCACATTGGACCCGCCACTGCCTTAGGCCACCATCCATTCCCAACCTGGGTTTTCAGTCATCAGAACCTAGACCTTATCTCCAATCCCTGCACAGGGTGGAACCTGATGCACAAGTCAGAACCCCTCCTTCCCCATGGCAAGAAACCTTGCTGCTGGCAGTGAGTCAAACCTTCAGTGTAGGAGAAAACGGCATGGCCCATGAGGCCACGCCCATGTGTGAGGGCCGCCTTGGGCACAAACACACATTGTGACCCTCAGCGTGAGTACCTTATTCAAGTAACGCCTCTCAGTGATTGGACCAAGAGCCCGCATATGTGGCTTGCCATGCCCATAGGCACGCAGGACTAACTAGATGGTGTGTATTCCAGTTGAGGGAACCCACTGCTGTGCTCTAGAGTCCCTCTCCTGGGGGGTCCCCTGTGGCAGAAAACAGTACTCTTCCCTTCCCACAGAATGAACCCAAACACTTGGGAGCTTGGACAATCCCCCGAGAGGAAGGCTCTTCCTCGGCCCCTGAAGCAACCCCTACCCTGAACGGCCACTGTGAACGCAACACCCAGAGACAAAAGCCTGAGTGACTGCCTCCCACTTGCCCTCCTTTGATATCCAGAGGATCTCCCCTCTCGGACTGGAGATCAGGCCTGCCATTACCTTGGCCCCTACCTGAGCCAAGTTTGCTTTTTCAGACATCTGTCCCCACAGCCCTGGCAAACACAGCCTCTAGGCTGGGTCCTCTGGAGCCATACCACAGGACCATGCCTGCTCTCTCCTGGGAAACTCTGTCCATTCCTTTGGCCACACACCTCCAGAATATGAGAAACCTCAAGGCCCCCGAGGACATACCATTACCGGGAGCCTCCCTGCACACACAGGGGCCTTCGGACACAAGCTGAGCTGCTACCTCCATGAAGGCTTGCACACAGATGTCAACAGAGATAGAAGGTTGAGCCCGACAGGCCCTTAGGCCCTAATCTCAACTCTTGCTTTGTTTTCCAGGTGTCACTCCTCAGAGGCTTTGGTTCGAAGAACAGGATATGGGGCTTTCCTGAGGAACTGAACAGAACTTCTCTCGTCTCCACATGGGAAGCTTCCTTGTTGGAGCCGTGTCAAACACCTCAGGTTGGAGAATCCTGCAGAGTCCCTGAGCCACCTCCACATTCCAAGGTCTCCCAGGCCAACAAGCCACAGTAGGACTCATCTTCAGGAGAGTCCATTTCAACTCTCCCCTCTGGGTAGCTCACCCAGGAGCCCGCAGATTGAGCCTGCCTTGTCCTGACTAAAGAGTGGGAATATGAGGTGGCGTTCCCAGGCATCCATGCTTAGACACCTGCTCTCGAGTCTTTCCGTATGGGGCCTCCTGGAACCATCCAATAGCACTCGACTTTCGTGCAGAAGGAAACCTTGAGGTTTGGAGTAGTTCACAAATCCCATCGCAGGCAAACCTTCCTGGCCTCATGAGGCCCCCACACCATTCAGGCAGAGGCCATGCTGGACAAAAACTCTAGCCTGAGGCACGTCTCAGAGTTGAAATGACCTCAGTGCAGGAGATCTCGATTCAGCCTCTCAGAGTGGGCCTGCCGTGCCATCGGTCCCAAACCTCACGCTAGCTTGTGTTTTCAGATTTCCTTCCTCACACTCCTGGCAAACAAGCCCTCCGGACTAGGAACTCCAGAACCACAACCCAGCCCAGGGTCTGCCCAAGGCAAGAAAAACGTTTCCCTGTGGTGCTCTCTCCAGAAAACCCAGATGAGGATCAACGTGCTTGGGCCTCGACGGTACCCGAACTGGATAGGCTGCTCTGGGCACTCATGCTCTGTCTGACACAGCCTGAAGCCAGACGTCCAGACAGACAAGGAGACAGCTGGCCGCACACCCAGCACTTCGGACACGCCATGGTCTTATGCCGTCACCTCTTCCTAACCTTGCTTTTCAGATATCTGAACCTAGACATTATATCAATTCTCCACACAGCTGGGTATCGCAAGCACAACACAGAACTCCTCCTTCCCCGAGGCTGTAAAGCTTGCTCTTGGCATGGAGTCACACCTTCAGGGTGGGAGAAACCTTCCTGGTCCCTGATGCCACGCCCAAACTTGAGTGCTGCTTGGGCACAAATTCACACTCTGACCCTCAGCATGAGCCCCATGTCAAAGAAAGCCCTGTCAGGGCCTGGGCCAAGAGCCCGCATATGGGGCTTGCCAAGCCCCTATGCACCCAATCCTCACCAGTGTTTGAGTTTTCCAGTCGCCCCGCCCGTACCTGGGGCTCTGCTCTGGAATCCCTTTCTTGGAGAGACACGTGAGCGAGACAACACTTTTCCACCCTTCCCACAAAATGACCCCAAACTCTTGGGAGCTGGGACAAATCCCCAGAGAGGGATACTCGTCCACAGTCCCTGAGGCCACCCCTCCAATCCACGGCTATTTCGGACACAACATCCAGAGACAAAAGCCTGAAGGAACGCCTCCCACTCGCCCTTGTTTCAGAGGCCCAGGAGCTCCCTCTCGGGCTGTACATCCGGCCTGCCATACCCTAGGCGCCACTCATAAGCTGAGTTTGTGTTTTCAGACTTCTGTGCCCTCAGCCTGGACCCACACAACCGCCAGGCTAGGGCCTCTGGAGCCACAGCGAAAGATTGTGCCTGCCCTCTCCAAGGAAATTGTGCCCAATCCATTGACCACAACCCTACAGGTTAGGGAAAAGCTCCAAGGCCCCTGAGGCCATCAATAGTGTAGGCCACCCTGGACTAAGAGGGGCTCTCTGACACCAGCGGAGCAACTATCTCCACTTAGACTCTCAGACAGTGTCCCCAGAGACAGAAGGTTGAAATGGACAGGCCCCCAGGCCCTAATCTGAACCTTAGCTTTGGTTTCCATGTGTCCGTCCTCAGAGGTCTGTTTTCGTAGACCAGCACACGGGGCTTTTCTGAGGCTCCAAACCAAACCTCTCTCGTCTCCACATGGGGAGCTTACTTACTGGGGATGGATCAAACCCTTCAGGTAGGAGAGTTCCGCAGGGCCACTGAACACCCAGCACATTCCAAGGTTTCCATGGGCCCAAACGCACATTATGACGCATCCTCAGGAGAGGCCATTTCAACTCAGCCCCCTGGTTAGCGTGCCCCAGAGGCAGCAGATCAAACATATCTTGTGGCTAATGGCCAATGGGAATGCGAGGCATGCTGTACAGGGATCCATCCTTCGAACCGTGCTCTCCAGTCCTTCCGTATGGTATGTCCTGGAGCCATGCAACAGGACTCGAATGTCCCACAGAAGGAAACCTGGTGGTTTGGGGCAACCTCCAAACTCAGCGTGGGAAAACTTCCTTGGCCTCATGAGGCCCCCGCTTCATGAAGGTGCCAACATGGACACATACTCCAGCCTCAGCCAACGTCTGATCCTCAGCCTGACTTCAGATGCAGGAGATTTTGATTCAGCCTCTGCCTAGTGGGCCTGCTCTGCCCTTGGCTCCAATCCTCACTTTAGCTTGTGTTCCTAGACTTCCGTCCTCACACTCCTGGCCCGCAAACCCTCCCTACTGGGAATTCTGGGGCCACAATGAAGCACTCCGCCTGCCTCCCAGGAGAAAAACTTTGTCTATGGTGCTGCCCAGAAACCCCAAATGAGGATCAAACTGCTTGGCCCTCGGCAACACCCCAATTGCATAGGCTACCTTAAACACTGATGCTCTGTCGCAAATAGCCTGAGCCCAGACCTTCCAACAGACACCGACACAGCTGGCTGCACACCCAGCACATTGGACCCGCCACTGCCTTAGGCCACCATCCATTCCCAACCTGGGTTTTCAGTCATCAGAACCTAGACCTTATCTCCAATCCCTGCACAGGGGGGAACCTGATGCACAAGACAGAACCCCTCCTTCCCCATGGCAAGAAACCTTGCTGCTGGCAGTGAGTCAAACCTTCAGTGTAGGAGAAAACGGCATGGCCCATGAGGCCACGCCCATGTGTGAGGGCCGCCTTGGGCACAAACACACATTGTGACCCTCAGCGTGAGTACCTTATTCAAGTAACGCCTCTCAGTGATTGGACCAAGAGCCCGCATATGTGGCTTGCCATGCCCATAGGCATGCAGGACTAACTAGATGGTGTGTATTCCAGTTGAGGGAACCCACTGCTGTGCTCTAGAGTCCCTCTCCTGGGGGGTCCCCTGTGGCAGAAAACAGTACTCTTCCCTTCCCACAGAATGAACCCAAACACTTGGGAGCTTGGACAATCCCCCGAGAGGAAGGCTCTTCCTCGGCCCCTGAAGCAACCCCTACCCTGAACGGCCACTGTGAACGCAACACCCAGAGACAAAAGCCTGAGCGACTGCCTCCCACTTGCCCTCCTTTGATATCCAGAGGATCTCCCCTCTCGGACTGGAGATCAGGCCTGCCATTACCTTGGCCCCTACCTGAGCCAAGTTTGCTTTTTCAGACATCTGTCCCCACAGCCCTGGCAAACACAGCCTCTAGGCTGGGTCCTCTGGAGCCATACCACAGGACCATGCCTGCTCTCTCCTGGGAAACTCTGTCCATTCCTTTGGCCACACACCTCCAGAATATGAGAAACCTCAAGGCCCCCGAGGACATACCATTACCGGGAGCCTCCCTGCACACACAGGGGCCTTCGGACACAAGCTGAGCTGCTACCTCCATGAAGGCTTGCACACAGATGTCAACAGAGATAGAAGGTTGAGCCCGACAGGCCCTTAGGCCCTAATCTCAACTCTTGCTTTGTTTTCCAGGTGTCACTCCTCAGAGGCTTTGGTTCGAAGAACAGGATATGGGGCTTTCCTGAGGAACTGAACAGAACTTCTCTCGTCTCCACATGGGAAGCTTCCTTGTTGGAGCCGTGTCAAACACCTCAGGTTGGAGAATCCTGCAGAGTCCCTGAGCCACCTCCACATTCCAAGGTCTCCCAGGCCAACAAGCCACAGTAGGACTCATCTTCAGGAGAGTCCATTTCAACTCTCCCCTCTGGGTAGCTCACCCAGGAGCCCGCAGATTGAGCCTGCCTTGTCCTGACTAAAGAGTGGGAATATGAGGTGGCGTTCCCAGGCATCCATGCTTAGACACCTGCTCTCGAGTCTTTCCGTATGGGGCCTCCTGGAACCATCCAATAGCACTCGACTTTCGTGCAGAAGGAAACCTTGAGGTTTGGAGTAGTTCACAAATCCCATCGCAGGCAAACCTTCCTGGCCTCATGAGGCCCCCACACCATTCAGGCAGAGGCCATGCTGGACAAAAACTCTAGCCTGAGGCACGTCTCAGAGTTGAAATGACCTCAGTGCAGGAGATCTCGATTCAGCCTCTCAGAGTGGGCCTGCCGTGCCATCGGTCCCAAACCTCACGCTAGCTTGTGTTTTCAGACTTCCTTCCTCACACTCCTGGCAAACAAGCCCTCCGGACTAGGAACTCCAGAACCACAACCCAGCCCAGGGTCTGCCCAAGGGAAGAAAAACGTTTCCCTGTGGGGCTCTCTCCAGAAAACCCAGATGAGGATCAACCTGCTTGGGCCTCGACGGTACCCGAACTGGATAGGCTGCTCTGGGCCCTCATGCTCTGTCTGACACAGCCTGAAGCCAGACGTCCAGACAGACAAGGAGACAGCTGGCCGCACACCCAGCACTTCGGACACGCCATGGTCTTATGCCGTCACCTCTTCCTAACCTTGCTTTTCAGATATCTGAACCTAGACATTATATCAATTCTCCACACAGCTGGGTATCGCAAGCACAACACAGAACTCCTCCTTCCCTGAGGCTGTAAAGCTTGCTCTTGGCATGGAGTCACACCTTCAGGGTGGGAGAAACCTTCCTGGTCCCTGATGCCACGCCCAAACTTGAGTGCTGCTTGGGCACAAATTCACACTCTGACCCTCAGCATGAGCCCCATGTCAAAGAAAGGCCTGTCAGGGCCTGGGCCAAGAGCCCGCATATGGGGCTTGCCAAGCCCCTATGCACCCAATCCTCACCAGTGTTTGAGTTTTCCAGTCGCCCCGCCCGTACCTGGGGCTCTGCTCTGGAATCCCTTTCTTGGAGAGACACGTGAGCCAGACAACACTTTTCCACCCTTCCCACAAAATGACCCCAAACTCTTGGGAGCTGGGACAAATCCCCAGAGAGGGATACTCGTCCACAGTCCCTGAGTCCACCCCTTCAATCCACGGCTATCTCGGACACAACATCCAGAGACAAAAGCCTGAAGGAACGCCTCCCACTCGCCCTTGTTTCAGAGGCCCAGGAGCTCCCTCTCGGGCTGTACATCCGGCCTGCCATACCCTAGGCGCCACTCATAAGCTGAGTTTGTGTTTTCAGACTTCTGTGCCCTCAGCCTGGACCCACACAACCGCCAGGCTAGGGCCTCTGGAGCCACAGCGAAAGATTGTGCCTGCCCTCTCCAAGGAAATTGTGCCCAATCCATTGACCACAACCCTACAGGTTAGGGAAAAGCTCCAAGGCCCCTGAGGCCATCAATAGTGTAGGCCACCCTGGACTAAGAGGGGCTCTCTGACACCAGCGGAGCAACTATCTCCACTTAGACTCTCAGACAGTGTCCCCAGAGACAGAAGGTTGAAATGGACAGGCCCCCAGGCCCTAATCTGAACCTTAGCTTTGGTTTCCATGTGTCCGTCCTCAGAGGTCTGTTTTCGTAGACCAGCACACGGGGCTTTTCTGAGGCTCCAAACCAAACCTCTCTCGTCTCCACATGGGGAGCTTACTTACTGGGGATGTATCAAACCCTTCAGGTAGGAGAGTTCCGCAGGGCCACTGAACAACCAGCACATTCCAAGGTTTCCATGGACCCAAACGCACATTATGACGCATCCTCAGGAGAGGCCATTTCAACTCAGCCCCCTGGTTAGCGTGCCCCAGAGGCAGCAGATCAAACATATCTTGTGGCTAATGGCCAATGGGAATGCGAGGCATGCTGTACAGGGATCCATCCTTCGAACCGTGCTCTCCAGTCCTTCCGTATGGTATGTCCTGGAGCCATGCAACAGGACTCGAATGTCCCACAGAAGGAAACCTGGTGGTTTGGGGCAACCTCCAAACTCAGCGTGGGAAAACTTCCTTGGCCTCATGAGGCCCCCGCTTCATGAAGGTGCCAACATGGACACATACTCCAGCCTCAGCCAACGTCTGATCCTCAGCCTGACTTCAGATGCAGGAGATTTTGATTCAGCCTCTGCCTAGTGGGCCTGCTCTGCCCTTGGCTCCAATCCTCACTTTAGCTTGTGTTCCTAGACTTCCGTCCTCACACTCCTGGCCCGCAAACCCTCCCTACTGGGAATTCTGGGGCCACAATGAAGCACTCCGCCTGCCTCCCAGGAGAAAAACTTTGTCTATGGTGCTGCCCAGAAACCCCAAATGAGGATCAAACTGCTTGGCCCTCGGCAACACCCCAATTGCATAGGCTACCTTAAACACTGATGCTCTGTCGCAAATAGCCTGAGCCCAGACCTTCCAACAGACACCGACACAGCTGGCTGCACACCCAGCACATTGGACCCGCCACTGCCTTAGGCCACCATCCATTCCCAACCTGGGTTTTCAGTCATCAGAACCTAGACCTTATCTCCAATCCCTGCACAGGGGGGAACCTGATGCACAAGTCAGAACCCCACCTTCCCCATGGCAAGAAACCTTGCTGCTGGCAGTGAGTCAAACCTTCAGTGTAGGAGAAAACGGCATGGCCCATGAGGCCACGCCCATGTGTGAGGGCCGCCTTGGGCACAAACACACATTGTGACCCTCAGCGTGAGTACCTTATTCAAGTAACGCCTCTCAGTGATTGGACCAAGAGCCCGCATATGTGGCTTGCCATGCCCATAGGCACGCAGGACTAACTAGATGGTGTGTATTCCAGTTGAGGGAACCCACTGCTGTGCTCTAGAGTCCCTCTCCTGGGGGGTCCCCTGTGGCAGAAAACAGTACTCTTCCCTTCCCACAGAATGAACCCAAACACTTGGGAGCTTGGACAATCCCCCGAGAGGAAGGCTCTTCCTCGGCCCCTGAAGCAACCCCTACCCTGAACGGCCACTGTGAACGCAACACCCAGAGACAAAAGCCTGAGCGACTGCCTCCCACTTGCCCTCCTTTGATATCCAGAGGATCTCCCCTCTCGGACTGGAGATCAGGCCTGCCATTACCTTGGCCCCTACCTGAGCCAAGTTTGCTTTTTCAGACATCTGTCCCCACAGCCCTGGCAAACACAGCCTCTAGGCTGGGTCCTCTGGAGCCATACCACAGGACCATGCCTGCTCTCTCCTGGGAAACTCTGTCCATTCCTTTGGCCACACACCTCCAGAATATGAGAAACCTCAAGGCCCCCGAGGACATACCATTACCGGGAGCCTCCCTGCACACACAGGGGCCTTCGGACACAAGCTGAGCTGCTACCTCCATGAAGGCTTGCACACAGATGTCAACAGAGATAGAAGGTTGAGCCCGACAGGCCTTAGGCCCTAATCTCAACTCTTGCTTTGTTTTCCAGGTGTCACTCCTCAGAGGCTTTGGTTCGAAGAACAGGATATGGGGCTTTCCTGAGGCACTGAACAGAACTTCTCTCGTCTCCACATGGGAAGCTTCCTTGTTGGAGCCGTGTCAAACACCTCAGGTTGGAGAATCCTGCAGAGTCCCTGAGCCACCTCCACATTCCAAGGTCTCCCAGGCCAACAAGCCACAGTAGGACTCATCTTCAGGAGAGTCCATTTCAACTCTCCCCTCTGGGTAGCTCACCCAGGAGCCCGCAGATTGAGCCTGCCTTGTCCTGACTAAAGAGTGGGAATATGAGGTGGCGTTCCCAGGCATCCATGCTTAGACACCTGCTCTCGAGTCTTTCCGTATGGGGCCTCCTGGAACCATCCAATAGCACTCGACTTTCGTGCAGAAGGAAACCTTGAGGTTTGGAGTAGTTCACAAATCCCATCGCAGGCAAACCTTCCTGGCCTCATGAGGCCCCCACACCATTCAGGCAGAGGCCATGCTGGACAAAAACTCTAGCCTGAGGCACGTCTCAGAGTTGAAATGACCTCAGTGCAGGAGATCTCGATTCAGCCTCTCAGAGTGGGCCTGCCGTGCCATCGGTCCCAAACCTCACGCTAGCTTGTGTTTTCAGACTTCCTTCCTCACACTCCTGGCAAACAAGCCCTCCGGACTAGGAACTCCAGAACCACAACCCAGCCCAGGGTCTGCCCAAGGGAAGAAAAACGTTTCCCTGTGGGGCTCTCTCCAGAAAACCCAGATGAGGATCAACCTGCTTGGGCCTCGACGGTACCCGAACTGGATAGGCTGCTCTGGGCCCTCATGCTCTGTCTGACACAGCCTGAAGCCAGACGTCCAGACAGACAAGGAGACAGCTGGCCGCACACCCAGCACTTCGGACACGCCATGGTCTTATGCCGTCACCTCTTCCTAACCTTGCTTTTCAGATATCTGAACCTAGACATTATATCAATTCTCCACACAGCTGGGTATCGCAAGCACAACACAGAACTCCTCCTTCCCCGAGGCTGTAAAGCTTGCTCTTGGCATGGAGTCACACCTTCAGGGTGGGAGAAACCTTCCTGGTCCCTGATGCCACGCCCAAACTTGAGTGCTGCTTGGGCACAAATTCACACTCTGACCCTCAGCATGAGCCCCATGTCAAAGAAAGGCCTGTCAGGGCCTGGGCCAAGAGCCCGCATATGGGGCTTGCCAAGCCCCTATGCACCCAATCCTCACCAGTGTTTGAGTTTTCCAGTCGCCCCGCCCGTACCTGGGGCTCTGCTCTGGAATCCCTTTCTTGGAGAGACACGTGAGCCAGACAACACTTTTCCACCCTTCCCACAAAATGACCCCAAACTCTTGGGAGCTGGGACAAATCCCCAGAGAGGGATACTCGTCCACAGTCCCTGAGTCCACCCCTTCAATCCACGGCTATCTCGGACACAACATCCAGAGACAAAAGCCTGAAGGAACGCCTCCCACTCGCCCTTGTTTCAGAGGCCCAGGAGCTCCCTCTCGGGCTGTACATCCGGCCTGCCATACCCTAGGCGCCACTCATAAGCTGAGTTTGTGTTTTCAGACTTCTGTGCCCTCAGCCTGGACCCACACAACCGCCAGGCTAGGGCCTCTGGAGCCACAGCGAAAGATTGTGCCTGCCCTCTCCAAGGAAATTGTGCCCAATCCATTGACCACAACCCTACAGGTTAGGGAAAAGCTCCAAGGCCCCTGAGGCCATCAATAGTGTAGGCCACCCTGGACTAAGAGGGGCTCTCTGACACCAGCGGAGCAACTATCTCCACTTAGACTCTCAGACAGTGTCCCCAGAGACAGAAGGTTGAAATGGACAGGCCCCCAGGCCCTAATCTGAACCTTAGCTTTGGTTTCCATGTGTCCGTCCTCAGAGGTCTGTTTTCGTAGACCAGCACACGGGGCTTTTCTGAGGCTCCAAACCAAACCTCTCTCGTCTCCACATGGGGAGCTTACTTACTGGGGATGTATCAAACCCTTCAGGTAGGAGAGTTCCGCAGGGCCACTGAACAACCAGCACATTCCAAGGTTTCCATGGACCCAAACGCACATTATGACGCATCCTCAGGAGAGGCCATTTCAACTCAGCCCCCTGGTTAGCGTGCCCCAGAGGCAGCAGATCAAACATATCTTGTGGCTAATGGCCAATGGGAATGCGAGGCATGCTGTACAGGGATCCATCCTTCGAACCGTGCTCTCCAGTCCTTCCGTATGGTATGTCCTGGAGCCATGCAACAGGACTCGAATGTCCCACAGAAGGAAACCTGGTGGTTTGGGGCAACCTCCAAACTCAGCGTGGGAAAACTTCCTTGGCCTCATGAGGCCCCCGCTTCATGAAGGTGCCAACATGGACACATACTCCAGCCTCAGCCAACGTCTGATCCTCAGCCTGACTTCAGATGCAGGAGATTTTGATTCAGCCTCTGCCTAGTGGGCCTGCTCTGCCCTTGGCTCCAATCCTCACTTTAGCTTGTGTTCCTAGACTTCCGTCCTCACACTCCTGGCCCGCAAACCCTCCCTACTGGGAATTCTGGGGCCACAATGAAGCACTCCGCCTGCCTCCCAGGAGAAAAACTTTGTCTATGGTGCTGCCCAGAAACCCCAAATGAGGATCAAACTGCTTGGCCCTCGGCAACACCCCAATTGCATAGGCTACCTTAAACACTGATGCTCTGTCGCAAATAGCCTGAGCCCAGACCTTCCAACAGACACCGACACAGCTGGCTGCACACCCAGCACATTGGACCCGCCACTGCCTTAGGCCACCATCCATTCCCAACCTGGGTTTTCAGTCATCAGAACCTAGACCTTATCTCCAATCCCTGCACAGGGGGGAACCTGATGCACAAGTCAGAACCCCTCCTTCCCCATGGCAAGAAACCTTGCTGCTGGCAGTGAGTCAAACCTTCAGTGTAGGAGAAAACGGCATGGCCCATGAGGCCACGCCCATGTGTGAGGGCCGCCTTGGGCACAAACACACATTGTGACCCTCAGCGTGAGTACCTTATTCAAGTAACGCCTCTCAGTGATTGGACCAAGAGCCCGCATATGTGGCTTGCCATGCCCATAGGCACGCAGGACTAACTAGATGGTGTGTATTCCAGTTGAGGGAACCCACTGCTGTGCTCTAGAGTCCCTCTCCTGGGGGGTCCCCTGTGGCAGAAAACAGTACTCTTCCCTTCCCACAGAATGAACCCAAACACTTGGGAGCTTGGACAATCCCCCGAGAGGAAGGCTCTTCCTCGGCCCCTGAAGCAACCCCTACCCTGAACGGCCACTGTGAACGCAACACCCAGAGACAAAAGCCTGAGCGACTGCCTCCCACTTGCCCTCCTTTGATATCCAGAGGATCTCCCCTCTCGGACTGGAGATCAGGCCTGCCATTACCTTGGCCCCTACCTGAGCCAAGTTTGCTTTTTCAGACATCTGTCCCCACAGCCCTGGCAAACACAGCCTCTAGGCTGGGTCCTCTGGAGCCATACCACAGGACCATGCCTGCTCTCTCCTGGGAAACTCTGTCCATTCCTTTGGCCACACACCTCCAGAATATGAGAAACCTCAAGGCCCCCGAGGACATACCATTACCGGGAGCCTCCCTGCACACACAGGGGCCTTCGGACACAAGCTGAGCTGCTACCTCCATGAAGGCTTGCACACAGATGTCAACAGAGATAGAAGGTTGAGCCCGACAGGCCCTTAGGCCCTAATCTCAACTCTTGCTTTGTTTTCCAGGTGTCACTCCTCAGAGGCTTTGGTTCGAAGAACAGGATATGGGGCTTTCCTGAGGCACTGAACAGAACTTCTCTCGTCTCCACATGGGAAGCTTCCTTGTTGGAGCCGTGTCAAACACCTCAGGTTGGAGAATCCTGCAGAGTCCCTGAGCCACCTCCACATTCCAAGGTCTCCCAGGCCAACAAGCCACAGTAGGACTCATCTTCAGGAGAGTCCATTTCAACTCTCCCCTCTGGGTAGCTCACCCAGGAGCCCGCAGATTGAGCCTGCCTTGTCCTGACTAAAGAGTGGGAATATGAGGTGGCGTTCCCAGGCATCCATGCTTAGACACCTGCTCTCGAGTCTTTCCGTATGGGGCCTCCTGGAACCATCCAATAGCACTCGACTTTCGTGCAGAAGGAAACCTTGAGGTTTGGAGTAGTTCACAAATCCCATCGCAGGCAAACCTTCCTGGCCTCATGAGGCCCCCACACCATTCAGGCAGAGGCCATGCTGGACAAAAACTCTAGCCTGAGGCACGTCTCAGAGTTGAAATGACCTCAGTGCAGGAGATCTCGATTCAGCCTCTCAGAGTGGGCCTGCCGTGCCATCGGTCCCAAACCTCACGCTAGCTTGTGTTTTCAGACTTCCTTCCTCACACTCCTGGCAAACAAGCCCTCCGGACTAGGAACTCCAGAACCACAACCCAGCCCAGGGTCTGCCCAAGGGAAGAAAAACGTTTCCCTGTGGGGCTCTCTCCAGAAAACCCAGATGAGGATCAACCTGCTTGGGCCTCGACGGTACCCGAACTGGATAGGCTGCTCTGGGCACTCATGCTCTGTCTGACACAGCCTGAAGCCAGACGTCCAGACAGACAAGGAGACAGCTGGCCGCACACCCAGCACTTCGGACACGCCATGGTCTTATGCCGTCACCTCTTCCTAACCTTGCTTTTCAGATATCTGAACCTAGACATTATATCAATTCTCCACACAGCTGGGTATCGCAAGCACAACACAGAACTCCTCCTTCCCCGAGGCTGTAAAGCTTGCTCTTGGCATGGAGTCACACCTTCAGGGTGGGAGAAACCTTCCTGGTCCCTGATGCCACGCCCAAACTTGAGTGCTGCTTGGGCACAAATTCACACTCTGACCCTCAGCATGAGCCCCATGTCAAAGAAAGGCCTGTCAGGGCCTGGGCCAAGAGCCCGCATATGGGGCTTGCCAAGCCCCTATGCACCCAATCCTCACCAGTGTTTGAGTTTTCCAGTCGCCCCGCCCGTACCTGGGGCTCTGCTCTGGAATCCCTTTCTTGGAGAGACACGTGAGCGAGACAACACTTTTCCACCCTTCCCACAAAATGACCCCAAACTCTTGGGAGCTGGGACAAATCCCCAGAGAGGGATACTCGTCCACAGTCCCTGAGGCCACCCCTCCAATCCACGGCTATCTCGGACACAACATCCAGAGACAAAAGCCTGAAGGAACGCCTCCCACTCGCCCTTGTTTCAGAGGCCCAGGAGCTCCCTCTCGGGCTGTACATCCGGCCTGCCATACCCTAGGCGCCACTCATAAGCTGAGTTTGTGTTTTCAGACTTCTGTGCCCTCAGCCTGGACCCACACAACCGCCAGGCTAGGGCCTCTGGAGCCACAGCGAAAGATTGTGCCTGCCCTCTCCAAGGAAATTGTGCCCAATCCATTGACCACAACCCTACAGGTTAGGGAAAAGCTCCAAGGCCCCTGAGGCCATCAATAGTGTAGGCCACCCTGGACTAAGAGGGGCTCTCTGACACCAGCGGAGCAACTATCTCCACTTAGACTCTCAGACAGTGTCCCCAGAGACAGAAGGTTGAAATGGACAGGCCCCCAGGCCCTAATCTGAACCTTAGCTTTGGTTTCCATTTGTCCGTCCTCAGAGGTCTGTTTTCGTAGACCAGCACACGGGGCTTTTCTGAGGCTCCAAACCAAACCTCTCTCGTCTCCACATGGGGAGCTTACTTACTGGGGATGTATCAAACCCTTCAGGTAGGAGAGTTCCGCAGGGCCACTGAACAACCAGCACATTCCAAGGTTTCCATGGACCCAAACGCACATTATGACGCATCCTCAGGAGAGGCCATTTCAACTCAGCCCCCTGGTTAGCGTGCCCCAGAGGCAGCAGATCAAACATATCTTGTGGCTAATGGCCAATGGGAATGCGAGGCATGCTGTACAGGGATCCATCCTTCGAACCGTGCTCTCCAGTCCTTCCGTATGGTATGTCCTGGAGCCATGCAACAGGACTCGAATGTCCCACAGAAGGAAACCTGGTGGTTTGGGGCAACCTCCAAACTCAGCGTGGGAAAACTTCCTTGGCCTCATGAGGCCCCCGCTTCATGAAGGTGCCAACATGGACACATACTCCAGCCTCAGCCAACGTCTGATCCTCAGCCTGACTTCAGATGCAGGAGATTTTGATTCAGCCTCTGCCTAGTGGGCCTGCTCTGCCCTTGGCTCCAATCCTCACTTTAGCTTGTGTTCCTAGACTTCCGTCCTCACACTCCTGGCCCGCAAACCCTCCCTACTGGAAATTCTGGGGCCACAATGAAGCACTCCGCCTGCCTCCCAGGAGAAAAACTTTGTCTATGGTGCTGCCCAGAAACCCCAAATGAGGATCAAACTGCTTGGCCCTCGGCAACACCCCAATTGCATAGGCTACCTTAAACACTGATGCTCTGTCGCAAATAGCCTGAGCCCAGACCTTCCAACAGACACCGACACAGCTGGCTGCACACCCAGCACATTGGACCCGCCACTGCCTTAGGCCACCATCCATTCCCAACCTGGGTTTTCAGTCATCAGAACCTAGACCTTATCTCCAATCCCTGCACAGGGGGGAACCTGATGCACAAGTCAGAACCCCTCCTTCCCCATGGCAAGAAACCTTGCTGCTGGCAGTGAGTCAAACCTTCAGTGTAGGAGAAAACGGCATGGCCCATGAGGCCACGCCCATGTGTGAGGGCCGCCTTGGGCACAAACACACATTGTGACCCTCAGCGTGAGTACCTTATTCAAGTAACGCCTCTCAGTGATTGGACCAAGAG
Source organism: Mustela nivalis (assembly GCF_964662115.1). Classification (NCBI taxonomy): domain Eukaryota; kingdom Metazoa; phylum Chordata; class Mammalia; order Carnivora; family Mustelidae; genus Mustela; species Mustela nivalis. The sequence goes on along the minus strand of NW_028134917.1, from coordinate 22,757 downwards.
CCCGCATATGTGGCTTGCCATGCCCATAGGCATGCAGGACTAACTAGATGGTGTGTATTCCAGTTGAGGGAACCCACTGCTGTGCTCTAGAGTCCCTCTCCTGGGGGGTCCCCTGTGGCAGAAAACAGTACTCTTCCCTTCCCACAGAATGAACCCAAACACTTGGGAGCTTGGACAATCCCCCGAGAGGAAGGCTCTTCCTCGGTCCCTGAAGCAACCCCTACCCTGAACGGCCACTGTGAACGCAACACCCAGAGACAAAAGCCTGAGCGACTGCCTCCCACTTGCCCTCCTTTGATATCCAGAGGATCTCCCCTCTCGGACTGGAGATCAGGCCTGCCATTACCTTGGCCCCTACCTGAGCCAAGTTTGCTTTTTCAGACATCTGTCCCCACAGCCCTGGCAAACACAGCCTCTAGGCTGGGTCCTCTGGAGCCATACCACAGGACCATGCCTGCTCTCTCCTGGGAAACTCTGTCCATTCCTTTGGCCACACACCTCCAGAATATGAGAAACCTCAAGGCCCCCGAGGACATACCATTACCGGGAGCCTCCCTGCACACACAGGGGCCTTCGGACACAAGCTGAGCTGCTACCTCCATGAAGGCTTGCACACAGATGTCAACAGAGATAGAAGGTTGAGCCCGACAGGCCCTTAGGCCCTAATCTCAACTCTTGCTTTGTTTTCCAGGTGTCACTCCTCAGAGGCTTTGGTTCGAAGAACAGGATATGGGGCTTTCCTGAGGAACTGAACAGAACTTCTCTCGTCTCCACATGGGAAGCTTCCTTGTTGGAGCCGTGTCAAACACCTCAGGTTGGAGAATCCTGCAGAGTCCCTGAGCCACCTCCACATTCCAAGGTCTCCCAGGCCAACAAGCCACAGTAGGACTCATCTTCAGGAGAGTCCATTTCAACTCTCCCCTCTGGGTAGCTCACCCAGGAGCCCGCAGATTGAGCCTGCCTTGTCCTGACTAAAGAGTGGGAATATGAGGTGGCGTTCCCAGGCATCCATGCTTAGACACCTGCTCTCGAGTCTTTCCGTATGGGGCCTCCTGGAACCATCCAATAGCACTCGACTTTCGTGCAGAAGGAAACCTTGAGGTTTGGAGTAGTTCACAAATCCCATCGCAGGCAAACCTTCCTGGCCTCATGAGGCCCCCACACCATTCAGGCAGAGGCCATGCTGGACAAAAACTCTAGCCTGAGGCACGTCTCAGAGTTGAAATTACCTCAGTGCAGGAGATCTCGATTCAGCCTCTCAGAGTGGGCCTGCCGTGCCATCGGTCCCAACCCTCACGCTAGCTTGTGTTTTCAGACTTCCTTCCTCACACTCCTGGCAAACAAGCCCTCCGGACTAGGAACTCCAGAACCACAACCCAGCCCAGGGTCTGCCCAAGGGAAGAAAAACGTTTCCCTGTGGGGCTCTCTCCAGAAAACCCAGATGAGGATCAACCTGCTTGGGCCTCGACGGTACCCGAACTGGATAGGCTGCTCTGGGCACTCATGCTCTGTCTGACACAGCCTGAAGCCAGACGTCCAGACAGACAAGGAGACAGCTGGCCGCACACCCAGCACTTCGGACACGCCATGGTCTTATGCCGTCACCTCTTCCTAACCTTGCTTTTCAGATATCTGAACCTAGACATTATATCAATTCTCCACACAGCTGGGTATCGCAAGCACAACACAGAACTCCTCCTTCCCCGAGGCTGTAAAGCTTGCTCTTGGCATGGAGTCACACCTTCAGGGTGGGAGAAACCTTCCTGGTCCCTGATGCCACGCCCAAACTTGAGTGCTGCTTGGGCACAAATTCACACTCTGACCCTCAGCATGAGCCCCATGTCAAAGAAAGGCCTGTCAGGGCCTGGGCCAAGAGCCCGCATATGGGGCTTGCCAAGCCCCTATGCACCCAATCCTCACCAGTGTTTGAGTTTTCCAGTCGCCCCGCCCGTACCTGGGGCTCTGCTCTGGAATCCCTTTCTTGGAGAGACACGTGAGCGAGACAACACTTTTCCAACCCTTCCCACAAAATGACCCCAAACTCTTGGGAGCTGGGACAAATCCCCAGAGAGGGATACTCGTCCACAGTCCCTGAGGCCACCCCTCCAATCCACGGCTATCTCGGACACAACATCCAGAGACAAAAGCCTGAAGGAACGCCTCCCACTCGCCCTTGTTTCAGAGGCCCAGGAGCTCCCTCTCGGGCTGTACATCCGGCCTGCCATACCCTAGGCGCCACTCATAAGCTGAGTTTGTGTTTTCAGACTTCTGTGCCCTCAGCCTGGACCCACACAACCGCCAGGCTAGGGCCTCTGGAGCCACAGCGAAAGATTGTGCCTGCCCTCTCCAAGGAAATTGTGCCCAATCCATTGACCACAACCCTACAGGTTAGGGAAAAGCTCCAAGGCCCCTGAGGCCATCAATAGTGTAGGCCACCCTGGACTAAGAGGGGCTCTCTGACACCAGCGGAGCAACTATCTCCACTTAGACTCTCAGACAGTGTCCCCAGAGACAGAAGGTTGAAATGGACAGGCCCCCAGGCCCTAATCTGAACCTTAGCTTTGGTTTCCATGTGTCCGTCCTCAGAGGTCTGTTTTCGTAGACCAGCACACGGGGCTTTTCTGAGGCTCCAAACCAAACCTCTCTCGTCTCCACATGGGGAGCTTACTTACTGGGGATGTATCAAACCCTTCAGGTAGGAGAGTTCCGCAGGGCCACTGAACAACCAGCACATTCCAAGGTTTCCATGGACCCAAACGCACATTATGACGCATCCTCAGGAGAGGCCATTTCAACTCAGCCCCCTGGTTAGCGTGCCCCAGAGGCAGCAGATCAAACATATCTTGTGGCTAATGGCCAATGGGAATGCGAGGCATGCTGTACAGGGATCCATCCTTCGAACCGTGCTCTCCAGTCCTTCCGTATGGTATGTCCTGGAGCCATGCAACAGGACTCGAATGTCCCACAGAAGGAAACCTGGTGGTTTGGGGCAACCTCCAAACTCAGCGTGGGAAAACTTCCTTGTCCTCATGAGGCCCCCGCTTCATGAAGGTGCCAACATGGACACATACTCCAGCCTCAGCCAACGTCTGATCCTCAGCCTGACTTCAGAATTAGGAGATTTTGATTCAGCCTCTGCCTAGTGGGCCTGCTCTGCCCTTGGCTCCAATCCTCACTTTAGCTTGTGTTCCTAGACTTCCGTCCTCACACTCCTGGCCCGCAAACCCTCCCTACTGGGAATTCTGGGGCCACAATGAAGCACTCCGCCTGCCTCCCAGGAGAAAAACTTTGTCTATGGTGCTGCCCAGAAACCCCAAATGAGGATCAAACTGCTTGGCCCTCGGCAACACCCCAATTGCATAGGCTACCTTAAACACTGATGCTCTGTCGCAAATAGCCTGAGCCCAGACCTTCCAACAGACACCGACACAGCTGGCTGCACACCCAGCACATTGGACCCGCCACTGCCTTAGGCCACCATCCATTCCCAACCTGGGTTTTCAGTCATCAGAACCTAGACCTTATCTCCAATCCCTGCACAGGGGGGAACCTGATGCACAAGTCAGAACCCCTCCTTCCCCATGGCAAGAAACCTTGCTGCTGGCAGTGAGTCAAACCTTCAGTGTAGGAGAAAACGGCATGGCCCATGAGGCCACGCCCATGTGTGAGGGCCGCCTTGGGCACAAACACACATTGTGACCCTCAGCGTGAGTACCTTATTCAAGTAACGCCTCTCAGTGATTGGACCAAGAGCCCGCATATGTGGCTTGCCATGCCCATAGGCATGCAGGACTAACTAGATGGTGTGTATTCCAGTTGAGGGAACCCACTGCTGTGCTCTAGAGTCCCTCTCCTGGGGGGTCCCCTGTGGCAGAAAACAGTACTCTTCCCTTCCCACAGAATGAACCCAAACACTTGGGAGCTTGGACAATCCCCCGAGAGGAAGGCTCTTCCTCGGTCCCTGAAGCAACCCCTACCCTGAACGGCCACTGTGAACGCAACACCCAGAGACAAAAGCCTGAGCGACTGCCTCCCACTTGCCCTCCTTTGATATCCAGAGGATCTCCCCTCTCGGACTGGAGATCAGGCCTGCCATTACCTTGGCCCCTACCTGAGCCAAGTTTGCTTTTTCAGACATCTGTCCCCACAGCCCTGGCAAACACAGCCTCTAGGCTGGGTCCTCTGGAGCCATACCACAGGACCATGCCTGCTCTCTCCTGGGAAACTCTGTCCATTCCTTTGGCCACACACCTCCAGAATATGAGAAACCTCAAGGCCCCCGAGGACATACCATTACCGGGAGCCTCCCTGCACACACAGGGGCCTTCGGACACAAGCTGAGCTGCTACCTCCATGAAGGCTTGCACACAGATGTCAACAGAGATAGAAGGTTGAGCCCGACAGGCCCTTAGGCCCTAATCTCAACTCTTGCTTTGTTTTCCAGGTGTCACTCCTCAGAGGCTTTGGTTCGAAGAACAGGATATGGGCTTTCCTGAGGAACTGAACAGAACTTCTCTCGTCTCCACATGGGAAGCTTCCTTGTTGGAGCCGTGTCAAACACCTCAGGTTGGAGAATCCTGCAGAGTCCCTGAGCCACCTCCACATTCCAAGGTCTCCCAGGCCAACAAGCCACAGTAGGACTCATCTTCAGGAGAGTCCATTTCAACTCTCCCCTCTGGGTAGCTCACCCAGGAGCCCGCAGATTGAGCCTGCCTTGTCCTGACTAAAGAGTGGGAATATGAGGTGGCGTTCCCAGGCATCCATGCTTAGACACCTGCTCTCGAGTCTTTCCGTATGGGGCCTCCTGGAACCATCCAATAGCACTCGACTTTCGTGCAGAAGGAAACCTTGAGGTTTGGAGTAGTTCACAAATCCCATCGCAGGCAAACCTTCCTGGCCTCATGAGGCCCCCACACCATTCAGGCAGAGGCCATGCTGGACAAAAACTCTAGCCTGAGGCACGTCTCATAGTTGAAATGACCTCAGTGCAGGAGATCTCGATTCAGCCTCTCAGAGTGGGCCTGCCGTGCCATCGGTCCCAACCCTCACGCTAGCTTGTGTTTTCAGACTTCCTTCCTCACACTCCTGGCAAACAAGCCCTCTGGACTAGGAACTCCAGAACCACAACCCAGCCCAGGGTCTGCCCAAGGGAAGAAAAACGTTTCCCTGTGGGGCTCTCTCCAGAAAACCCAGATGAGGATCAACCTGCTTGGGCCTCGACGGTACCCGAACTGGATAGGCTGCTCTGGGCCCTCATGCTCTGTCTGACACAGCCTGAAGCCAGACGTCCAGACAGACAAGGAGACAGCTGGCCGCACACCCAGCACTTCGGACACGCCATGGTCTTATGCCGTCACCTCTTCCTAACCTTGCTTTTCAGATATCTGAACCTAGACATTATATCAATTCTCCACACAGCTGGGTATCGCAAGCACAACACAGAACTCCTCCTTCCCCGAGGCTGTAAAGCTTGCTCTTGGCATGGAGTCACACCTTCAGGGTGGGAGAAACCTTCCTGGTCCCTGATGCCACGCCCAAACTTGAGTGCTGCTTGGGCACAAATTCACACTCTGACCCTCAGCATGAGCCCCATGTCAAAGAAAGGCCTGTCAGGGCCTGGGCCAAGAGCCCGCATATGGGGCTTGCCAAGCCCCTATGCACCCAATCCTCACCAGTGTTTGAGTTTTCCAGTCGCCCCGCCCGTACCTGGGGCTCTGCTCTGGAATCCCTTTCTTGGAGAGACACGTGAGTGAGACAACACTTTTCCAACCCTTCCCACAAAATGACCCCAAACTCTTGGGAGCTGGGACAAATCCCCAGAGAGGGATACTCGTCCACAGTCCCTGAGGCCACCCCTCCAATCCACGGCTATCTCGGACACAACATCCAGAGACAAAAGCCTGAAGGAACGCCTCCCACTCGCCCTTGTTTCAGAGGCCCAGGAGCTCCCTCTCGGGCTGTACATCCGGCCTGCCATACCCTAGGCGCCACTCATAAGCTGAGTTTGTGTTTTCAGACTTCTGTGCCCTCAGCCTGGACCCACACAACCGCCAGGCTAGGGCCTCTGGAGCCACAGCGAAAGATTGTGCCTGCCCTCTCCAAGGAAATTGTGCCCAATCCATTGACCACAACCCTACAGGTTAGGGAAAAGCTCCAAGGCCCCTGAGGCCATCAATAGTGTAGGCCACCCTGGACTAAGAGGGGCTCTCTGACACCAGCGGAGCAACTATCTCCACTTAGACTCTCAGACAGTGTCCCCAGAGACAGAAGGTTGAAATGGACAGGCCCCCAGGCCCTAATCTGAACCTTAGCTTTGGTTTCCATGTGTCCGTCCTCAGAGGTCTGTTTTCGTAGACCAGCACACGGGGCTTTTCTGAGGCTCCAAACCAAACCTCTCTCGTCTCCACATGGGGAGCTTACTTACTGGGGATGTATCAAACCCTTCAGGTAGGAGAGTTCCGCAGGGCCACTGAACAACCAGCACATTCCAAGGTTTCCATGGACCCAAACACACATTATGACGCATCCTCAGGAGAGGCCATTTCAACTCAGCCCCCTGGTTAGCGTGCCCCAGAGGCAGCAGATCAAACATATCTTGTGGCTAATGGCCAATGGGAATGCGAGGCATGCTGTACAGGGATCCATCCTTCGAACCGTGCTCTCCAGTCCTTCCGTATGGTATGTCCTGGAGCCATGCAACAGGACTCGAATGTCCCACAGAAGGAAACCTGGTGGTTTGGGGCAACCTCCAAACTCAGCGTGGGAAAACTTCCTTGTCCTCATGAGGCCCCCGCTTCATGAAGGTGCCAACATGGACACATAATCCAGCCTCAGCCAACGTCTGATCCTCAGCCTGACTTCAGATGCAGGAGATTTTGATTCAGCCTCTGCCTAGTGGGCCTGCTCTGCCCTTGGCTCCAATCCTCACTTTAGCTTGTGTTCCTAGACTTCCGTCCTCACACTCCTGGCCCGCAAACCCTCCCTACTGGGAATTCTGGGGCCACAATGAAGCACTCCGCCTGCCTCCCAGGAGAAAAACTTTGTCTATGGTGCTGCCCAGAAACCCCAAATGAGGATCAAACTGCTTGGCCCTCGGCAACACCCCAATTGCATAGGCTACCTTAAACACTGATGCTCTGTCTCAAATAGCCTGAGCCCAGACCTTCCAACAGACACCGACACAGCTGGCTGCACACCCAGCACATTGGACCCGCCACTGCCTTAGGCCACCATCCATTCCCAAACTGGGTTTTCAGTCATCAGAACCTAGACCTTATCTCCAATCCCTGCACACGGGGGAACCTGATGCACAAGTCAGAACCCCTCCTTCCCCATGGCAAGAAACCTTGCTGCTGGCAGTGAGTCAAACCTTCAGTGTAGGAGAAAACGGCATGGCCCATGAGGCCACGCCCATGTGTGAGGGCCGCCTTGGGCACAAACACACATTGTGACCCTCAGCGTGAGTACCTTATTCAAGTAACGCCTCTCAGTGATTGGACCAAGAGCCCGCATATGTGGCTTGCCATGCCCATAGGCACGCAGGACTAACTAGATGGTGTGTATTCCAGTTGAGGGAACCCACTGCTGTGCTCTAGAGTCCCTCTCCTGGGGGGTCCCCTGTGGCAGAAAACAGTACTCTTCCCTTCCCACAGAATGAACCCAAACACTTGGGAGCTTGGACAATCCCCCGAGAGGAAGGCTCTTCCTCGGTCCCTGAAGCAACCCCTACCCTGAACGGCCACTGTGAACGCAACACCCAGAGACAAAAGCCTGAGCGACTGCCTCCCACTTGCCCTCCTTTGATATCCAGAGGATCTCCCCTCTCGGACTGGAGATCAGGCCTGCCATTACCTTGGCCCCTACCTGAGCCAAGTTTGCTTTTTCAGACATCTGTCCCCACAGCCCTGGCAAACACAGCCTCTAGGCTGGGTCCTCTGGAGCCATACCACAGGACCATGCCTGCTCTCTCCTGGGAAACTCTGTCCATTCCTTTGGCCACACACCTCCAGAATATGAGAAACCTCAAGGCCCCCGAGGACATACCATTACCGGGAGCCTCCCTGCACACACAGGGGCCTTCAGACACAAGCTGAGCTGCTACCTCCATGAAGGCTTGCACACAGATGTCAACAGAGATAGAAGGTTGAGCCCGACAGGCCCTTAGGCCCTAATCTCAACTCTTGCTTTGTTTTCCAGGTGTCACTCCTCAGAGGCTTTGGTTCGAAGAACAGGATATGGGGCTTTCCTGAGGCACTGAACAGAACTTCTCTCGTCTCCACATGGGAAGCTTCCTTGTTGGAGCCGTGTCAAACACCTCAGGTTGGAGAATCCTGCAGAGTCCCTGAGCCACCTCCACATTCCAAGGTCTCCCAGGCCAACAAGCCACAGTAGGACTCATCTTCAGGAGAGTCCATTTCAACTCTCCCCTCTGGGTAGCTCACCCAGGAGCCCGCAGATTGAGCCTGCCTTGTCCTGACTAAAGAGTGGGAATATGAGGTGGCGTTCCCAGGCATCCATGCTTAGACACCTGCTCTCGAGACTTTCAGTATGGGGCCTCCTGGAACCATCCAATAGCACTCGACTTTCGTGCAGAAGGAAACCTTGAGGTTTGGAGTAGTTCACAAATCCCATCGCAGGCAAACCTTCCTGGCCTCATGAGGCCCCCAAACCATTCAGGCAGAGGCCATGCTGGACAAAAACTCTAGCCTGAGGCACGTCTCAGAGTTGAAATGACCTCAGTGCAGGAGATCTCGATTCAGCCTCTCAGAGTGGGCCTGCCGTGCCATCGGTCCCAAACCTCACGCTAGCTTGTGTTTTCAGACTTCCTTCCTCACACTCCTGGCAAACAAGCCCTCCGGACTAGGAACTCCAGAACCACAACCCAGCCCAGGGTCTGCCCAAGGGAAGAAAAACGTTTCCCTGTGGGGCTCTCTCCAGAAAACCCAGATGAGGATCAACCTGCTTGGGCCTCGACGGTACCCGAACTGGATAGGCTGCTCTGGGCACTCATGCTCTGTCTGACACAGCCTGAAGCAAGACGTCCAGACAGACAAGGAGACACCTGGCCGCACACCCAGCACTTCGGACACGCCATGGTCTTATGCCGTCACCTCTTCCTAACCTTGCTTTTCAGATATCTGAACCTAGACATTATATCAATTCTCCACACAGCTGGGTATCGCAAGCACAACACAGAACTCCTCCTTCCCCGAGGCTGTAAAGCTTGCTCTTGGCATGGAGTCACACCTTCAGGGTGGGAGAAACCTTCCTGGTCCCTGATGCCACGCCCAAACTTGAGTGCTGCTTGGGCACAAATTCACACTCTGACCCTCAGCATGAGCCCCATGTCAAAGAAAGGCCTGTCAGGGCCTGGGCCAAGAGCCCGCATATGGGGCTTGCCAAGCCCCTATGCACCCAATCCTCACCAGTGTTTGAGTTTTCCAGTCGCCCCGCCCGTACCTGGGGCTCTGCTCTGGAATCCCTTTCTTGGAGAGGCACGTGAGCGAGACAACACTTTTCCACCCTTCCCACAAAATGACCCCAAACTCTTGGGAGCTGGGACAAATCCCCAGAGAGGGATACTCGTCCACAGTCCCTGAGGCCACCCCTCCAATCCACGGCTATCTCGGACACAACATCCAGAGACAAAAGCCTGAAGGAACGCCTCCCACTCGCCCTTGTTTCAGAGGCCCAGGAGCTCCCTCTCGGGCTGTACATCCGGCCTGCCATACCCTAGGCGCCACTCATAAGCTGAGTTTGTGTTTTCAGACTTCTGTGCCCTCAGCGTGGACCCACACAACCGCCAGGCTAGGGCCTCTGGAGCCACAGCGAAAGATTGTGCCTGCCCTCTCCAAGGAAATTGTGCCCAATCCATTGACCACAACCCTACAGGTTAGGGAAAAGCTCCAAGGCCCCTGAGGCCATCAATAGTGTAGGCCACCCTGGACTAAGAGGGGCTCTCTGACACCAGCGGAGCAACTATCTCCACTTAGACTCTCAGACAGTGTCCCCAGAGACAGAAGGTTGAAATGGACAGGCCCCCAGGCCCTAATCTGAACCTTAGCTTTGGTTTCCATGTGTCCGTCCTCAGAGGTCTGTTTTCGTAGACCAGCACACGGGGCTTTTCTGAGGCTCCAAACCAAACCTCTCTCGTCTCCACATGGGGAGCTTACTTACTGGGGATGTATCAAACCCTTCAGGTAGGAGAGTTCCGCAGGGCCACTGAACAACCAGCACATTCCAAGGTTTCCATGGACCCAAACGCACATTATGACGCATCCTCAGGAGAGGCCATTTCAACTCAGCCCCCTGGTTAGCGTGCCCAAGAGGCAGCAGATCAAACATATCTTGTGGCTAATGGCCAATGGGAATGCGAGGCATGCTGTACAGGGATCCATCCTTCGAACCGTGCTCTCCAGTCCTTCCGTATGGTATGTCCTGGAGCCATGCAACAGGACTCGAATGTCCCACAGAAGGAAACCTGGTGGTTTGGGGCAACCTCCAAACTCAGCGTGGGAAAACTTCCTTGTCCTCATGAGGCCCCCGCTTCATGAAGGTGCCAACATGGACACATACTCCAGCCTCAGCCAACGTCTGATCCTCAGCCTGACTTCAGATGCAGGAGATTTTGATTCAGCCTCTGCCTAGTGGGCCTGCTCTGCCCTTGGCTCCAATCCTCACTTTAGCTTGTGTTCCTAGACTTCCGTCCTCACACTCCTGGCCCGCAAACCCTCCCTACTGGGAATTCTGGGGCCACAATGAAGCACTCCGCCTGCCTCCCAGGAGAAAAACTTTGTCTATGGTGCTGCCCAGAAACCCCAAATGAGGATCAAACTGCTTGGCCCTCGGCAACACCCCAATTGCATAGGCTACCTTAAACACTGATGCTCTGTCGCAAATAGCCTGAGCCCAGACCTTCCAACAGACACCGACACAGCTGGCTGCACACCCAGCACATTGGACCCGCCACTGCCTTAGGCCACCATCCATTCCCAACCTGGGTTTTCAGTCATCAGAACCTAGACCTTATCTCCAATCCCTGCACAGGGGGGAACCTGATGCACAAGTCAGAACCCCTCCTTCCCCATGGCAAGAAACCTTGCTGCTGGCAGTGAGTCAAACCTTCAGTGTAGGAGAAAACGGCATGGCCCATGAGGCCACGCCCATGTGTGAGGGCCGCCTTGGGCACAAACACACATTGTGACCCTCAGCGTGAGTACCTTATTCAAGTAACGCCTCTCAGTGATTGGACCAAGAGCCCGCATATGTGGCTTGCCATGCCCATAGACACGCAGGACTAACTAGATGGTGTGTATTCCAGTTGAGGGAACCCACTGCTGTTCTCTAGAGTCCCTCTCCTGGGGGGTCCCCTGTGGCAGAAAACAGTACTCTTCCCTTCCCACAGAATGAACCCAAACACTTGGAAGCTTGGACAATCCCCCGAGAGGAAGGCTCTTCCTCGGCCCCTGAAGCATCCCCTACCCTGAACGGCCACTGTGAATGCAACACCCAGAGACAAAAGCCTGAGCGACTGCCTCCCACTTGCCCTCCTTTGATATCCAGAGGATCTCCCCTCTCGGACTGGAGATCAGGCCTGCCTTTACCTTGGCCCCTACCTGAGCCAAGTTTGCTTTTTCAGACATCTGTCCCCACAGCCCTGGCAAACACAGCCTCTAGGCTGGATCCTCTGGAGCCATACCACAGGACCATGCCTGCTCTCTCCTGGGAAACTCTGTCCATTCCTTTGGCCACACACCTCCAGAATATGAGAAACCTCAAGGCCCCCGAGGACATACCATTACCGGGAGCCTCCCTGCACACACAGGGGCCTTCGGACACAAGCTGAGCTGCTACCTCCATGAAGGCTTGCACACAGATGTCAACAGAGATAGAAGGTTGAGCCCGACAGGCCCTTAAGCCCTAATCTCAACTCTTGCTTTGTTTTCCAGGTGTCACTCCTCAGAGGCTTTGGTTCGAAGAACAGGATATGGGGCTTTCCTGAGGCACTGAACAGAACTTCTCTCGTCTCCACATGGGAAGCTTCCTTGTTGGAGCCGTGTCAAACACCTCAGGTTGGAGAATCCTGCAGAGTCCCTGAGCCACCTCCACATTCCAAGGTCTCCCAGGCCAACAAGCCACAGTAGGACTCATCTTCAGGAGAGTCCATTTCAACTCTCCCCTCTGGGTAGCTCACCCAGGAGCCCGCAGATTGAGCCTGCCTTGTCCTGACTAAAGAGTGGGAATATGAGGTGGCGTTCCCAGGCATCCATGCTTAGACACCTGCTCTCGAGTCTTTCCGTATGGGGCCTCCTGGAACCATCCAATAGCACTCGACTTTCGTGCAGAAGGAAACCTTGAGGTTTGGAGTAGTTCACAAATCCCATCGCAGGCAAACCTTCCTGGCCTCATGAGGCCCCCACACCATTCAGGCAGAGGCCATGCTGGACAAAAACTCTAGCCTGAGGCACGTCTCAGAGTTGAAATGACCTCAGTGCAGGAGATCTCGATTCAGCCTCTCAGAGTGGGCCTGCCGTGCCATCGGTCCCAAACCTCACGCTAGCTTGTGTTTTCAGACTTCCTTCCTCACACTCCTGGCAAACAAGCCCTCCGGACTAGGAACTCCAGAACCACAACCCAGCCCAGGGTCTGCCCAAGGGAAGAAAAACGTTTCCCTGTGGGGCTCTCTCCAGAAAACCCAGATGAGGATCAACCTGCTTGGGCCTCGACGGTACCCGAACTGGATAGGCTGCTCTGGGCACTCATGCTCTGTCTGACACAGCCTGAAGCCAGACGTCCAGACAGACAAGGAGACAGCTGGCCGCACACCCAGCACTTCGGACACGCCATGGTCTTATGCCGTCACCTCTTCCTAACCTTGGTTTTCAGATATCTGAACCTAGACATTATATCAATTCTCCACACAGCTGGGTATCGCAAGCACAACACAGAACTCCTCCTTCCCCGTGGCTGTAAAGCTTGCTCTTGGCATGGAGTCACACCTTCAGGGTGGGAGAAACCTTCCTGGTCCCTGATGCCACGCCCAAACTTGAGTGCTGCTTGGGCACAAATTCACACTCTGACCCTCAGCATGAGCCCCATGTCAAAGAAAGGCCTGTCAGGGCCTGGGCCAAGAGCCCGCATATGGGGCTTGCCAAGCCCCTATGCACCCAATCCTCACCAGTGTTTGAGTTTTCCAGTCGCCCCGCCCGTACCTGGGGCTCTGCTCTGGAATCCCTTTCTTGGAGAGACACGTGAGCGAGACAACACTTTTCCACCCTTCCCACAAAATGACCCCAAACTCTTGGGAGCTGGGACAAATCCCCAGAGAGGGATACTCGTCCACAGTCCCTGAGGCCACCCCTCCAATCCACGGCTATCTCGGACACAACATCCAGAGACAAAAGCCTGAAGGAACGCCTCCCACTCGCCCTTGTTTCAGAGGCCCAGGAGCTCCCTCTCGGGCTGTACATCCGGCCTGCCATACCCTAGGCGCCACTCATAAGCTGAGTTTGTGTTTTCAGACTTCTGTGCCCTCAGCGTGGACCCACACAACCGCCAGGCTAGGGCCTCTGGAGCCACAGCGAAAGATTGTGCCTGCCCTCTCCAAGGAAATTGTGCCCAATCCATTGACCACAACCCTACAGGTTAGGGAAAAGCTCCAAGGCCCCTGAGGCCATCAATAGTGTAGGCCACCCTGGACTAAGAGGGGCTCTCTGACACCAGCGGAGCAACTATCTCCACTTAGACTCTCAGACAGTGTCCCCAGAGACAGAAGGTTGAAATGGACAGGCCCCCAGGCCCTAATCTGAACCTTAGCTTTGGTTTCCATGTGTCCGTCCTCAGAGGTCTGTTTTCGTAGACCAGCACACGGGGCTTTTCTGAGGCTCCAAACCAAACCTCTCTCGTCTCCACATGGGGAGCTTACTTACTGGGGATGTATCAAACCCTTCAGGTAGGAAAGTTCCGCAGGGCCACTGAACAACCAGCACATTCCAAGGTTTCCATGGACCCAAACGCACATTATGACGCATCCTCAGGAGAGGCCATTTCAACTCAGCCCCCTGGTTAGCGTGCCCCAGAGGCAGCAGATCAAACATATCTTGTGGCTAATGGCCAATGGGAATGCGAGGCATGCTGTACAGGGATCCATCCTTCGAACCGTGCTCTCCAGTCCTTCCGTATGGTATGTCCTGGAGCCATGCAACAGGACTCGAATGTCCCACAGAAGGAAACCTGGTGGTTTGGGGCAACCTCCAAACTCAGCGTGGGAAAACTTCCTTGTCCTCATGAGGCCCCCGCTTCATGAAGGTGCCAACATGGACACATACTCCAGCCTCAGCCAACGTCTGATCCTCAGCCTGACTTCAGAATTAGGAGATTTTGATTCAGCCTCTGCCTAGTGGGCCTGCTCTGCCCTTGGCTCCAATCCTCACTTTAGCTTGTGTTCCTAGACTTCCGTCCTCACACTCCTGGCCCGCAAACCCTCCCTACTGGGAATTCTGGGGCCACAATGAAGCACTCCGCCTGCCTCCCAGGAGAAAAACTTTGTCTATGGTGCTGCCCAGAAACCCCAAATGAGGATCAAACTGCTTGGCCCTCGGCAACACCCCAATTGCATAGGCTACCTTAAACACTGATGCTCTGTCGCAAATAGCCTGAGCCCAGACCTTCCAACAGACACCGACACAGCTGGCTGCACACCCAGCACATTGGACCCGCCACTGCCTTAGGCCACCATCCATTCCCAACCTGGGTTTTCAGTCATCAGAACCTAGACCTTATCTCCAATCCCTGCACAGGGGGGAACCTGATGCACAAGTCAGAACCCCTCCTTCCCCATGGCAAGAAACCTTGCTGCTGGCAGTGAGTCAAACCTTCAGTGTAGGAGAAAACGGCATGGCCCATGAGGCCACGCCCATGTGTGAGGGCCGCCTTGGGCACAAACACACATTGTGACCCTCAGCGTGAGTACCTTATTCAAGTAACGCCTCTCAGTGATTGGACCAAGAGCCCGCATATGTGGCTTGCCATGCCCATAGGCATGCAGGACTAACTAGATGGTGTGTATTCCAGTTGAGGGAACCCACTGCTGTGCTCTAGAGTCCCTCTCCTGGGGGGTCCCCTGTGGCAGAAAACAGTACTCTTCCCTTCCCACAGAATGAACCCAAACACTTGGGAGCTTGGACAATCCCCCGAGAGGAAGGCTCTTCCTCGGTCCCTGAAGCAACCCCTACCCTGAACGGCCACTGTGAACGCAACACCCAGAGACAAAAGCCTGAGCGACTGCCTCCCACTTGCCCTCCTTTGATATCCAGAGGATCTCCCCTCTCGGACTGGAGATCAGGCCTGCCATTACCTTGGCCCCTACCTGAGCCAAGTTTGCTTTTTCAGACATCTGTCCCCACAGCCCTGGCAAACACAGCCTCTAGGCTGGGTCCTCTGGAGCCATACCACAGGACCATGCCTGCTCTCTCCTGGGAAACTCTGTCCATTCCTTTGGCCACACACCTCCAGAATATGAGAAACCTCAAGGCCCCCGAGGACATACCATTACCGGGAGCCTCCCTGCACACACAGGGGCCTTCGGACACAAGCTGAGCTGCTACCTCCATGAAGGCTTGCACACAGATGTCAACAGAGATAGAAGGTTGAGCCCGACAGGCCCTTAGGCCCTAATCTCAACTCTTGCTTTGTTTTCCAGGTGTCACTCCTCAGAGGCTTTGGTTCGAAGAACAGGATATGGGGCTTTCCTGAGGCACTGAACAGAACTTCTCTCGTCTCCACATGGGAAGCTTCCTTGTTGGAGCCGTGTCAAACACCTCAGGTTGGAGAATCCTGCAGAGTCCCTGAGCCACCTCCACATTCCAAGGTCTCCCAGGCCAACAAGCCACAGTAGGACTCATCTTCAGGAGAGTCCATTTCAACTCTCCCCTCTGGGTAGCTCACCCAGGAGCCCGCAGATTGAGCCTGCCTTGTCCTGACTAAAGAGTGGGAATATGAGGTGGCGTTCCCAGGCATCCATGCTTAGACACCTGCTCTCGAGTCTTTCCGTATGGGGCCTCCTGGAACCATCCAATAGCACTCGACTTTCGTGCAGAAGGAAACCTTGAGGTTTGGAGTAGTTCACAAATCCCATCGCAGGCAAACCTTCCTGGCCTCATGAAGCCCCCACACCATTCAGGCAGAGGCCATGCTGGACAAAAACTCTAGCCTGAGGCACGTCTCAGAGTTGAAATGACCTCAGTGCAGGAGATCTCGATTCAGCCTCTCAGAGTGGGCCTGCCGTGCCATCGGTCCCAAACCTCACGCTAGCTTGTGTTTTCAGACTTCCTTCCTCACACTCCTGGCAAACAAGCCCTCCGGACTAGGAACTCCAGAACCACAACCCAGCCCAGGGTCTGCCCAAGGCAAGAAAAACGTTTCCCTGTGGGGCTCTCTCCAGAAAACCCAGATGAGGATCAACCTGCTTGGGCCTCGACGGTACCCGAACTGGATAGGCTGCTCTGGGCACTCATGCTCTGTCTGACACAGCCTGAAGCCAGACGTCCAGACAGACAAGGAGACAGCTGGCCGCACACCCAGCACTTCGGACACGCCATGGTCTTATGCCGTCACCTCTTCCTAACCTTGCTTTTCAGATATCTGAACCTAGACATTATATCAATTCTCCACACAGCTGGGTATCGCAAGCACAACACAGAACTCCTCCTTCCCCGTGGCTGTAAAGCTTGCTCTTGGCATGGAGTCACACCTTCAGGGTGGGAGAAACCTTCCTGGTCCCTGATGCCACGCCCAAACTTGAGTGCTGCTTGGGCACAAATTCACACTCTGACCCTCAGCATGAGCCCCATGTCAAAGAAAGGCCTGTCAGGGCCTGGGCCAAGAGCCCGCATATGGGGCTTGCCAAGCCCCTATGCACCCAATCCTCACCAGTGTTTGAGTTTTCCAGTCGCCCCGCCCGTACCTGGGGCTCTGCTCTGGAATCCCTTTCTTGGAGAGACACGTGAGCGAGACAACACTTTTCCACCCTTCCCACAAAATGACCCCAAACTCTTGGGAGCTGGGACAAATCCCCAGAGAGGGATACTCGTCCACAGTCCCTGAGGCCACCCCTCCAATCCACGGCTATCTCGGACACAACATCCAGAGACAAAAGCCTGAAGGAACGCCTCCCACTCGCCCTTGTTTCAGAGGCCCAGGAGCTCCCTCTCGGGCTGTACATCCGGCCTGCCATACCCTAGGCGCCACTCATAAGCTGAGTTTGTGTTTTCAGACTTCTGTGCCCTCAGCGTGGACCCACACAACCGCCAGGCTAGGGCCTCTGGAGCCACAGCGAAAGATTGTGCCTGCCCTCTCCAAGGAAATTGTGCCCAATCCATTGACCACAACCCTACAGGTTAGGGAAAAGCTCCAAGGCCCCTGAGGCCATCAATAGTGTAGGCCACCCTGGACTAAGAGGGGCTCTCTGACACCAGCGGAGCAACTATCTCCACTTAGACTCTCAGACAGTGTCCCCAGAGACAGAAGGTTGAAATGGACAGGCCCCCAGGCCCTAATCTGAACCTTAGCTTTGGTTTCCATGTGTCCGTCCTCAGAGGTCTGTTTTCGTAGACCAGCACACGGGGCTTTTCTGAGGCTCCAAACCAAACCTCTCTCGTCTCCACATGGGGAGCTTACTTACTGGGGATGTATCAAACCCTTCAGGTAGGAGAGTTCCGCAGGGCCACTGAACAACCAGCACATTCCAAGGTTTCCATGGACCCAAACGCATATTATGACGCATCCTCAGGAGAGGCCATTTCAACTCAGCCCCCTGGTTAGTGTGCCCCAGAGGCAGCAGATCAAACATATCTTGTGGCTAATGGCCAATGGGAATGCGAGGCATGCTGTACAGGGATCCATCCTTCGAACCGTGCTCTCCAGTCCTTCCGTATGGTATGTCCTGGAGCCATGCAACAGGACTCGAATGTCCCACAGAAGGAAACCTGGTGGTTTGGGGCAACCTCCAAACTCAGCGTGGGAAAACTTCCTTGTCCTCATGAGGCCCCCGCTTCATGAAGGTGCCAACATGGACACATACTCCAGCCTCAGCCAACGTCTGATCCTCAGCCTGACTTCAGATGCAGGAGATTTTGATTCAGCCTCTGCCTAGTGGGCCTGCTCTGCCCTTGGCTCCAATCCTCACTTTAGCTTGTGTTCCTAGACTTCCGTCCTCACACTCCTGGCCCGCAAACCCTCCCTACTGGGAATTCTGGGGCCACAATGAAGCACTCCGCCTGCCTCCCAGGAGAAAAACTTTGTCTATGGTGCTGCCCAGAAACCCCAAATGAGGATCAAACTGCTTGGCCCTCGGCAACACCCCAATTGCATAGGCTACCTTAAACACTGATGCTCTGTCGCAAATAGCCTGAGCCCAGACCTTCCAACAGACACCGACACAGCTGGCTGCACACCCAGCACATTGGACCCGCCACTGCCGTAGGCCACCATCCATTCCCAACCTGGGTTTTCAGTCATCAGAACCTAGACCTTATCTCCAATCCCTGCACAGGGGGGAACCTGATGCACAAGTCAGAACCCCTCCTTCCCCATGGCAAGAAACCTTGCTGCTGGCAGTGAGTCAAACCTTCAGTGTAGGAGAAAACGGCATGGCCCATGAGGCCACGCCCATGTGTGAGGCCCGCCTTGGGCACAAACACACATTGTGACCCTCAGCGTGAGTACCTTATTCAAGTAACGCCTCTCAGTGATTGGACCAAGAGCCCGCATATGTGGCTTGCCATGCCCATAGGCATGCAGGACTAACTAGATGGTGTGTATTCCAGTTGAGGGAACCCACTGCTGTGCTCTAGAGTCCCTCTCCTGGGGGGTCCCCTGTGGCAGAAAACAGTACTCTTCCCTTCCCACAGAATGAACCCAAACACTTGGGAGCTTGGACAATCCCCCGAGAGGAAGGCTCTTCCTCGGTCCCTGAAGCAACCCCTACCCTGAACGGCCACTGTGAACGCAACACCCAGAGACAAAAGCATGAGCGACTGCCTCCCACTTGCCCTCCTTTGATATCCAGAGGATCTCCCCTCTCGGACTGGAGATCAGGCCTGCCATTACCTTGGCCCCTACCTGAGCCAAGTTTGCTTTTTCAGACATCTGTCCCCACAGCCCTGGCAAACACAGCCTCTAGGCTGGGTCCTCTGGAGCCATACCACAGGACCATGCCTGCTCTCTCCTGGGAAACTCTGTCCATTCCTTTGGCCACACACCTCCAGAATATGAGAAACCTCAAGGCCCCCGAGGACATACCATTACCGGGAGCCTCCCTGCACACACAGGGGCCTTCGGACACAAGCTGAGCTGCTACCTCCATGAAGGCTTGCACACAGATGTCAACAGAGATAGAAGGTTGAGCCCGACAGGCCCTTAGGCCCTAATCTCAACTCTTGCTTTGTTTTCCAGGTGTCACTCCTCAGAGGCTTTGGTTCGAAGAACAGGATATGGGGCTTTCCTGAGGCACTGAACAGAACTTCTCTCGTCTCCACATGGGAAGCTTCCTTGTTGGAGCCGTGTCAAACACCTCAGGTTGGAGAATCCTGCAGAGTCCCTGAGCCACCTCCACATTCCAAGGTCTCCCAGGCCAACAAGCCACAGTAGGACTCATCTTCAGGAGAGTCCATTTCAACTCTCCCCTCTGGGTAGCTCACCCAGGAGCCCGCAGATTGAGCCTGCCTTGTCCTGACTAAAGAGTGGGAATATGAGGTGGCGTTCCCAGGCATCCATGCTTAGACACCTGCTCTCGAGTCTTTCCGTATGGGGCCTCCTGGAACCATCCAATAGCACTCGACTTTCGTGCAGAAGGAAACCTTGAGGTTTGGAGTAGTTCACAAATCCCATCATAGGCAAACCTTCCTGGCCTCATGAGGCCCCCACACCATTCAGGAAGAGGCCATGCTGGACAAAAACTCTAGCCTGAGGCACGTCTCAGAGTTGAAATGACCTCAGTGCAGGAGATCTCGATTCAGCCTCTCAGAGTGGGCCTGCCGTGCCATCGGTCCCAAACCTCACGCTAGCTTGTGTTTTCAGACTTCCTTCCTCACACTCCTGGCAAACAAGCCCTCCGGACTAGGAACTCCAGAACCACAACCCAGCCCAGGGTCTGCCCAAGGGAAGAAAAACGTTTCCCTGTGGGTCTCTCTCTAGAAAACCCAGATGAGGATCAACCTGCTTGGGCCTCGACGGTACCCGAACTGGATAGGCTGCTCTGGGCACTCATGCTCTGTCTGACACAGCCTGAAGCCAGACGTCCAGACAGACAAGGAGACAGCTGGCCGCACACCCAGCACTTCGGACACGCCATGGTCTTATGCCGTCACCTCTTCCTAACCTTGCTTTTCAGATATCTGAACCTAGACATTATATCAATTCTCCACACAGCTGGGTATCGCAAGCACAACACAGAACTCCTCCTTCCCCGTGGCTGTAAAGCTTGCTCTTGGCATGGAGTCACACCTTCAGGGTGGGAGAAACCTTCCTGGTCCCTGATGCCACGCCCAAACTTGAGTGCTGCTTGGGCACAAATTCACACTCTGACCCTCAGCATGAGCCCCATGTCAAAGAAAGGCCTGTCAGGGCCTGGGCCAAGAGCCCGCATATGGGGCTTGCCAAGCCCCTATGCACCCAATCCTCACCAGTGTTTGAGTTTTCCAGTCGCCCCGCCCGTACCTGGGGCTCTGCTCTGGAATCCCTTTCTTGGAGAGACACGTGAGCCAGACAACACTTTTGCACCCTTCCCACAAAATGACCCCAAACTCTTGGGAGCTGGGACAAATCCCCAGAGAGGGATACTCGTCCACAGTCCCTGAGGCCACCCCTCCAATCCACGGCTATCTCGGACACAACATCCAGAGACAAAAGCCTGAAGGAACGCCTCCCACTCGCCCTTGTTTCAGAGGCCCAGGAGCTCCCTCTCGGGCTGTACATCCGGCCTGCCATACCCTAGGCGCCACTCATAAGCTGAGTTTGTGTTTTCAGACTTCTGTGCCTTCAGCGTGGACCCACACAACCGCCAGGCTAGGGCCTCTGGAGCCACAGCGAAAGATTGTGCCTGCCCTCTCCAAGGAAATTGTGCCCAATCCATTGACCACAACCCTACAGGTTAGGGAAAAGCTCCAAGGCCCCTGAGGCCATCAATAGTGTAGGCCACCCTGGACTAAGAGGGGCTCTCTGACACCAGCGGAGCAACTATCTCCACTTAGACTCTCAGACAGTGTCCCCAGAGACAGAAGGTTGAAATGGACAGGCTCCCAGGCCCTAATCTGAACCTTAGCTTTGGTTTCCATGTGTCCGTCCTCAGAGGTCTGTTTTCGTAGACCAGCACACGGGGCTTTTCTGAGGCTCCAAACCAAACCTCTCTCGTCTCCACATGGGGAGCTTACTTACTGGGGATGTATCAAACCCTTCAGGTAGGAGAGTTCCGCAGGGCCACTGAACAACCAGCACATTCCAAGGTTTCCATGGACCCAAACGCACATTATGACGCATCCTCAGGAGAGGCCATTTCAACTCAGCCCCCTGGTTAGCGTGCCCCAGAGGCAGCAGATCAAACATATCTTGTGGCTAATGGCCAATGGGAATGCGAGGCATGCTGTACAGGGATCCATCCTTCGAACCGTGCTCTCCAGTCCTTCCGTATGGTATGTCCTGGAGCCATGCAACAGGACTCGAATGTCCCACAGAAGGAAACCTGGTGGTTTGGGGCAACCTCCAAACTCAGCGTGGGAAAACTTCCTTGGCCTCATGAGGCCCCCGCTTCATGAAGGTGCCAACATGGACACATACTCCAGCCTCAGCCAATGTCTGATCCTCAGCCTGACTTCAGATGCAGGAGATTTTGATTCAGCCTCTGCCTAGTGGGCCTGCTCTGCCCTTGGCTCCAATCCTCACTTTAGCTTGTGTTCCTAGACTTCCGTCCTCACACTCCTGGCCCGCAAACCCTCCCTACTGGGAATTCTGGGGCCACAATGAAGCACTCCGCCTGCCTCCCAGGAGAAAAACTTTGTCTATGGTGCTGCCCAGAAACCCCAAATGAGGATCAAACTGCTTGGCCCTCGGCAACACCCCAATTGCATAGGCTACCTTAAACACTGATGCTCTGTCGCAAATAGCCTGAGCCCAGACCTTCCAACAGACACCGACACAGCTGGCTGCACACCCAGCACATTGGACCCGCCACTGCCGTAGGCCACCATCCATTCCCAACCTGGGTTTTCAGTCATCAGAACCTAGACCTTATCTCCAATCCCTGCACAGGGGGGAACCTGATGCACAAGTCAGAACCCCTCCTTCCCCATGGCAAGAAACCTTGCTGCTGGCAGTGAGTCAAACCTTCAGTGTAGGAGAAAACGGCATGGCCCATGAGGCCACGCCCATGTGTGAGGGCCGCCTTGGGCACAAACACACATTGTGACCCTCAGCGTGAGTACCTTATTCAAGTAACGCCTCTCAGTGATTGGACCAAGAGCCTGCATATGTGGCTTGCCATGCCCATAGGCACGCAGGACTAACTAGATGGTGTGTATTCCAGTTGAGGGAACCCACTGCTGTGCTCTAGAGTCCCTCTCCTGGGGGGTCCCCTGTGGCAGAAAACAGTACTCTTCCCTTCCCACAGAATGAACCCAAACACTTGGGAGCTTGGACAATCCCCCGAGAGGAAGGCTCTTCCTCGGCCCCTGAAGCAACCCCTAGCCTGAACGGCCACTGTGAAC